>NC_056660.1:40395000-40695000 GCF_018350195.1 Panthera tigris | reverse complement strand
TGTAATAGTGCCTTCAACATTGAGTATGGACAGTATTTCACATTAATCAATTCAAGGCCCTTAAAGTCTCAGAATATTAAGTAACTTAACCAGTGACCTGCAGTTAATGTCTTTTTAAATAAAATATGCTATTTTTCATAGAATATTTTTAGATTTTTTTTAATTTGTAATATTTTACCACTTTATGTTTTTAATTTTCTATATTTACTACTTTATGTTGTTGATTTCTTATATTGTTTTGGAAGACTGAATATAGAATTTACATTTTTACTAATTTGGCACATTCCACCTGGATGATGACATTATTACTATTAGAAATCACAACTATCCTAACAAATGTTCACAAATTTAGTGTTTTCATCTGTGATTTTTCATGTTTAACCCCCTCGATGTCATGGACATCTTCTCACTGGTTCCCTATTCACTTAATTTGTATTGCAGCATAATATTTTAATACACACCATGATTTTGAGATTACAGTACAATTACATTTACTTTTTACCAAAAAAAAAAAAGCCTTTTCCTTTGCAATAATTCCTATGGAGGACGAATGTGAGCCACAATTTGCCTTTGTGTCATGCCATATTTGACTTATCTGATTTACACAGCAGAATAAACAGTTCCTCTAACAGAAAAGCCAAAAGGCATGCCATCGGTTGCCTTATAGACATCTGCGTAAGTACACAAACAGCTGATTACAGAGGGTCTTGCTGTTATTACTCAAGCCCCACTGAGTCCAGTAATATGTATTGACCAAGGAGAAATGTGTTTCCTCTCTGTGCGCCAAACTTTCGGCAGATTTTTTATTGCTCCGGTGTCAAAGAGACAAAATAGATTTTGATCGGGCATAGGTAGCTGCCAGAGGTCTCTAATTTGTGAGTGGCATTAATGCTAATTATACCCCAAGTAACCTGTAATAATCATTTAACTGTTTTTCTTCAGCATTTTGACATAGTCACCTTTCCTATTAAGTCTGAGGATCCACTACACAAATGAACACGTTTGTAGAAAGAAGCAGAACACGCTAACCATGTTTCACTTTAACGTGCAGTAGACACTTCAATGGTTCTGTGTGAAAACTGATGTTTTGCCAAGATTACTTTAATTCTAGAAATTGTTGCTAATAGGAAATAAAGAAAAAGGAAAAACTAGATTCCTGGTAAAGATTCCTTTAGAGTAAATAAAATTATATTTATGAGTAATGCCATTGCACGTTCCCAGCTACCCTGTTCTTTGCAAAAATTTTATACAATATATTTTGCAAAAAATGTGATGATCTCTGCCTGTTTGTATTAGTTTCCCGATGAAAACTATATCACTCATGAAATGCTTCTTCTTTCCTTGTATTTACCTGTTTGCTTGTCACCAAATCTTTTCAATTTTGTCTTCCTTCCAAACAATGTACACAGTCACCCTTGACATCAGTGTCACTCACTTGAAAGCACTCCAGGGGACTCCAATATGTAGGGAGAGTTTAAAAAAAATAAATAAATAAAAACCTGTTATGAGGTGCCTGGGTGGCTCAGTTGGTTAAGCCTCGCACTCTTCATTTCTGCTCAGGTCAAAATCTTAGAGCAAAATTTCTGCTCAGGTTCACCAGTTCCAGCCCCATGTTGGGGTCTGCGCTGACAGTGTGGAGCCTGCTTGGGATTCTCTATCTCTTCCTCTCTCTCTGTCCCTCCCCCACTCTCATTCTCTCTCTCTCTCTCTCTCTCTCTCTCTCAAAATAAATAAATAAACTTAAAAAAAAATACCTGTTACGGAAGCTATAATGTCTTCTTTAATGTCATTAATCTCACTTTCATTTTAATTTTATACCGTACTTTTATTTACATTTAATTTTCCATCTTTATAGATGAGGAAACAGAAGCACAGAGAGTTTAAGTAGCCCATGATCACTGAGATTCTATCCCAGGTAGTCTGGCTCGGGAGAACTTGCTCTTAAATACTGCACTCTACTTCCTTTCTACAAAGAGGTCACCTTCATCTTTTTAAAGCATCACTACATAATATAGATACATCACAATGCATTTAAGACTTTCCTAGTTGATGGACCTTTAGACTGTCTTCAGTTTTTCACTATTGTAAACAACACTGCAATAAGCATTTATGTACATATGTTTCTCATGCCTGTGTTATTATTTTTGTAAAAAAGTTTTCTGGTAAATACTTGGTTTAAAGACTAGTCACATTTAAAATTTTTATCAGTACTGAAAGCTTTCCTTTTACGTTCAAAAAATTCCCCAGACATGACGATTAATTTTTTGTTACTAGGCTGCTTCAGGATCTTTCTGAAATCTTAATTACTATCCCAGCATTAACTGATGTGACTAGCTTTGTGTGATTGGCAAAACCGATATGCATGCTATCTAAATCTCTACTAAGACATTGACACATAAATGAAATAAAAAAAAATGGGATTAATGATTTTTCTCTGGGGCCTGAATATAAACATTCTCTCTAGACCAGCTTATTCATTCCTTTAATAAATAATTATTATTAATTGAGCTGAATAACATTTATTACTAGCTTATTGTATGCCAGACATAAAGCTTAAAACATAATCACTGATGATGAAATTTTATGAAATGCGTATTATTATCCCCATTCTACAGAGCAGGAAAGAAAGACTCTGAAAGGTTTTATAGCCAAAGCCAAATATCTAGTATTTGCAAGCCCTGAGACATGAATTCATGTGTGTCTGGTTTGAAAGCCTTCACTCTTATTGTCCATATCACACCCTCTTTCTTAATTAGGTTTTCATGACAGTAAGAAACAGATTTACCCAGGTTTTCTCAGAAACAGGAGTTAGTGTTAAGAATGTACATAAACGCAAAGGAGTGACTGCAAAGAACATTACATACAGAAGGCAGAGGAAATGGGACTTACTTAGCATCACGTGAAGCTCCATGTCTGTAAATGCATCTCATGTTTTCAGCAAGTGGGGCTTATTGGCTTTTTTGTGTGTGCAGGTGGGGTGGGGTGGGGTGTGGTGATTATTGGTTTTCTATTGTTTTTGTAGGACGGCTCCATTGCTTTACAAACCGTTAGCCTTAGCTTCTTCATAGTTCCTTCTGTTTCATGCATCTGTACTCTATAATCTTCCTGGGTACGCTTTAGCTTATTTTCCTATTACCAACAATATGTTTTGGCAACACCTACTAAGTGTTGCAGATAGAAGAATAAGACATGCTTCATGGGCATAAGTATTTTGCTTATATGTCTAATGGAGTTGATACAGTTCCTCAGATTTCCCATGGGGTTTCTCACCTCTTTTCATCTATGTATGCTCTTCCTTATCTGAAATAGGCTCATGTCTTTGTTCTTGTGGCAAAACTCTATTTAGTTTCAATGATGAATATTACCTTGTCTAAAACCTTTCCTTGACATAATCCACAGCCTTCATACCCTCATAGTCAAGTGCCATTTGATATATATCTCCAATATATTTATATATGTTTATATTATTAATATAATAATATATATTTATTACAAATAAGTTAATTAATTAATTAATTAAATATAAATATAAATATATTTTCCCCATGGTGTTTATGTCTCTGTAACCACACATTGCATAAAGTGAAGTTACTTGTTTTCATTACAAGTATTAATTAATAGTAATTATTATATATTATTATTACTTTTTGTCAGGTCTTCCAAGTTGGTCTGTGAGGTTGTAGATGGCAGGATTTTTATCTCTTCCTCTTCATAGTTCCTAAATCTCATATGGTGATTGGATTTTAATAAATACTCAGCAAATATTAGTGGAATGAATGAATGATCACATTCTATTTATTCTACCATTTTTCCAAGGAAGCTTTTGTAAGGGGCTGCCTGAAACATGTTCATTTACTAGTTTAACAATATTAAGATGTTAAACTAATATTTTGATTTACTTAGGCAAGGAAGATACACTTCTGTATTTATTGGAAGTCTCTATATATCATAGTATTAATGTACTTACAAAACGCATATAAATCACATTTAGTTTTCTCTTACTAATTTATCTTTACATTTTCAATACAGTTGTATGGCTCTCCAAATTTGCCTATTATTAAAAATAAAAATAATCATAAAATGGCATATCTTTTAATTTTGTTTAATATTTGTTTTTGAGACAGAGAGAGACACAGCATGAACGGGGGAGGATCAGAGAGAGAGAGCCACAGAATCTGAAGCAGGCTCCAGGCTCTCAGCACAGAGCCTGACACAGGGCTTGAACTCACAGACCGTGAGATCATGACCGGAGCTGAAGTCGGACACTTAACTGACTGACCCACCCAGGTGCCCCTAAAATGGCATATTTTTAAATGTATATTTAACTCCCTTATTCAAGCCACCTTTTTCTCAGATTTTGACTTAAAATTAATTTCTCTTTGTTATATAATTTCCCATTTCCAGACAACATTTTGTTTCCATTAACAACCACTGTGATCAGTTCTTCACACCATGTACACATTTTCGATGGACAAAATTATCACTTGACCTTGAGATCTTCTCCTCTAAACAGAAAATATTTGTATGTACGTGTATGCATGTGTATGTGTGTTTAAAGCATGAATTTGGTGTGAGGACTAGAAGATAAGTAATTGGCAATTATTCATTCCTCAAAATTTGACACAAAAAGCAAAAGTACCTGACTTCAGGAGAAATCTTTTTTTTTTTTTCCAGAGGCTATTTCAACTTCACTTAGTAAAATTGCCAATGTAACTTTCCCTTAAACATAGGCCTCCGCAAAAAAAGAATATTTCATGTTTAGATAATAAAAATTGGCTATACAATTCAAATCAGAATGTAACAGATGCTCTAGGTATGAGGGAAAATAGCAGTATGTTAATATATTGATGTTTAGATTTTCTAATATTTTTAATTCAAGGTATATATTTTTAGATGTGTATTTATTTATTTTGAGAAAGTACCATGCTCACATGTGAGCAGGGGAGAGCAGAGAGAGAGAATCCCAAGCACGACACATGAGATCATGACCTGAGCCAAAATCAAGAGTTGGACACTTAACCGACTGGGCCACCCAGGAGCTCCCAAGATGTATTTAATTACAATACACAACTACACTGAAACAACACTAAAAGTTGCATGTAATATTTTCATAATGGAAATAATAGTTCTTTTTTGTTATAGTTTGAAGTCTTTAATATAAGCATTTGTAAACATCTGTTGCCCCAAATCGGTTGCTTATCGGAGTCACCTAGGATGTGTTAAGATTGTACAGGTTTCTGGGCCTCACTTAGAGGTTCAAATTCAGTACATCTGAAATAGGAACCTGGAATAAGTAATTGTAAAATTTAAATATTCTATATTTTCTGACTCAAATGGAAGACGAATTCATGTTTAGGAATATTGTTCTTTTTCCATGTAGGAGTTTATGAAGAAATACTAAATCAGTCACTGTATTTGAAGGCCAGTGGGAATGTTTAATGTGGGGAAGAGTGTATTCAATTATGACTTGGAGTGATATATGTTAATGTGAAAGACTGTAATCAATTCTATTTTTTACTGTATGCACAGAGAGTACATGAATAATTGTATTCTAATAAAACATATATCTATATACATGCATATTATAAAGTGTTTATGTATATAAAATCTACATACATATATGCTCACAGAAGTCAAGATATACATGTATGCATATAATTAAAATATATGTAGCTACCTGGAGATATACCTTTAAAATTATGTTGTTGGGTTTTTTTTGTATGTGTTTTTTAATTTACAAAAGTTAAATTGTGTTACATGTTGTGGTCTCAATATTTTATTCCACGATCAGGTAATGGTACTCTGTATAAACTTACATCAAAGACACCTAATTAATTTTCATTACTAAAAATGATATCAACACAGGATTTGAATAATAAACACATAGGATGAGTTATTTTTGTGTGTCTTTATAGGGCTTATAAATAATTACACATAAGTTCCTAATGAGTATCAATGCAGTTCAATTATATTGAATTGAGCCCATGCATATGTTGCAAGATAGTAATGTTGATTTGATATTTTGATTTGATTAGATGTGGTGGATATACCTGTTGTAATGAAAAGAACAAGGCAGCAGTATAACAATATTGATTCATGTTTTGATATATTCAAAATGAACCAACTCTGTATTTACAATTTGGTGTCAGTAACCTATTAGCTACTTTTCAAAAAGGAAACAGATTAATATAAATATCAGTCCCAAATCTATGGTAATGGGAATCTTACAATATAAGCTTAACTCTCAGGGTTGCTCCTCTTTATAGCTGGTAAAAATTAATATAATTAATTGCAGTGCTCCTGATTGTTTTTCTGAGTTCAATCATATTCTCACTTGCCACATAATATGAGAATCAGACATATCGATGATTAAGTGCATTCAATCCTCCCAAAGGAAAAATAACCTATATTCATAGAAACAAGTAAACTTGGAACTAACTTATAAAGGAGAAATAACTTCCCCAACATGCTGACATAATACTTAAAGATAATAACCAAAGGAAAGCATACATTATTCAAGTGTTAAACTGATGCTCTTCACAAAGAGTTTTTGTTATTTACAACAGCATGATAAAATTGAAGTACATGGGATAAATGTGACCAAATGAATGACTTCAGCAATGTATGTCAGTTTGGAATACTTAGAAGATGTGAAGTACCATTCATGTTTCAATGGCTTAAGCTACCAGTGTGCACCTGCAAAGTCATTTAATTAAGGATGTCGTTGTTTTCTCTAGTGCTGAACATGTCATTTATTAATGAAACGTACATACATGCACACCTAGAGATACCAATTTAATGCTTAATAGGAGACTTTTACATCTTCTCTTTTCAGTATCTTAATACTGAGGAAACTTTTTATAAAATCACAAAATTAAATTTATCTTAAAAATATTCACCAAGAATCAGAATAAAACATCATCTGTCTCCCTATTTTGACTGCAGGTGAAACTTTAGTGGAAAATGACAGCAATAGCTTGGAATGAAAATGATGTTAGTGCTTGTAAACAAAATATGAGTAAATGTTGAGGTACCTATGAACAGGATGACCTTGAACTTACTTTGATTTTAACTTTGGAATTATAACATCAAGTCTCTAAAAGAAAGTTCCTGAGTGAATTAGTCAATAGCACATGCAGGGAAAGTACAGCATTTAGAAAAGATAATTGAGTTAATATATGATTAATTACATCTTAGCTAATATTTTGAATAAAATATTAAAATGGATATGCAAAGCAAATAATTGAATAAATGTATACATGGATATGTATATAAAATCTTAATAATTTCCTTTAGATATATGTATTTTTTTAGCTACCAGTAAGTTTGACCTTTTGTTTAAAAATCAGCTCAGTAAGACATCATGCTAGAGAGTTATCTATTTCCATAATGGTAAGTCCCAGTGAATGATGATACTTTTAATTCACAGAAGCACTCTAATCAATGCTATAATAGAATGTAATTATAATGATCTTTCACATTAACCGTTGTATCTTTGGTCCCTGGGTATCACTTCATAAGTGCTCTTTTCTTTTACCAAGTCTTTCTGACAGAAATATATTGGTAATCTATTACAAAGAAAAAGCTATAGAAACTAAATTGATTAATATCAAATAAGGTCATAAGAAAGACATACAAACCAAGTATCCATGCATTTAGTGTGAATTCTTGTAGGTAGGTAAACAATTTCATATATGACTATCTATTAAGATAACGAAATTACTTTTATTCACTGAATACACTCAGTGAAATTTCAATAGCTAATGCAGACCTAATACACACGAGGCACTTGGGGACAGCAAGTGTCAGTACAATGAAACATTAGAAAAGTCTCTAATACCTAACATCTTACAGCGTAGCTGTAAAGTTAGAGGGAGAGAAGGACGTGAATGAGTGAGAATTAGAGACTTACTGGAAAATGTTAAATAATAACACAAAAAATTCACCATTTAAAAAAACGTACGTGAGGCACCTGGCTGGCTCAGTCAGTAAAGCATACGACTCTTAATCTCAAGGTTGTGAGCCCAAGCCCCATATAGATCATGGAGCCTACTTAAAAAAATTAAAAAATAAATAAATGTATGCTGTTTGCAAGTTATTTATTTTTATGTGTTTTAATTTTCCTAAAGTAAAATAGCAATGATAATATTAACTCTCTGGTAGTTGTGTGTTCATATGGTGACTAACCAAGACAACATACATAATGTGCTTAGAACAGGATCTCACAATCTTTTCTAGGAGGGTATATAGGGGAGCATATTATTCTTCTCAGGATTTATAAATTTTGCCAAATGAAGTAACTTTAAAATCAAACTTTTCAAAATTAAAATAATTTAGCCCATCAAGGAATGAAGGAATGGTAAGGCTGGAGAATTTTTTCTGGACAGAGCTCAAAGCACATCTGAAATACAGGATGTGATATGTTCAGGAAATATTCATAGACCAAGGGTGCTATTACTAAAGAACCTGCATTATTTCAGGGGAGGAAGTATATATAGCACAGTGACTGAGTTGCTAGCTCTAAAAGCTGGGCCCCTTGCCTGTTTTTGTATTTCATGTGAATAGAATCATATATTATGTAGCATTTGGCACCTGGCATTTTCACTCAACCTACTGATTGCAAGATTCATGTATGTTATCCTGTAAAGTGTAAGTATTCGTTTATTCTTTCTGTGCAATATTCCATTATGCACAGTATGAATATACTAAAATTTATGTATCACTAATAAAAATTTGGATTGTTTACCATGTTTGGCATTTATGAATGAAGCTTCTATAAATATTTTGTACAAGTCTCTTTGGTGGCAAATGCTCTCGATTATTTTGGGAATTTATGCCTAGGAATATGTATTCAGGGGTGAGGGATAGGCATATAATTAGTTTTAGTAGATCCTGTCAAACAGTTTTTTCGAAATAGTTATGTCAATTTACACTGCCACCCAGCAGGATGCGAGACTTTGGTTTTAGAAGTTATTTTAGTTTTATCGATTGTGATGGTTTATGGTTATAGCAAACTTAGAATTGTGTCTCTAAAGATATCCTTCAAAAGAGAAACTGACACAAAGAGTGTAGTTGGCTAATAGCCACCAGTGGTTAGCCATAGTATCTGCCTTGGATTTTGAGCTGAGACCATGTACTTTTCTGACATTGGCAGAAGGTCTTGCAACTTCTCAAAACTAAAGAATTTCTCCATGGGCAACGTTTGTGCTGGATCTTCCCTCTGAGCTGGATGAAACATTCTCTGGACTCTTCAGAAGCCCGAGGTTCTTTCTTCCCAGCTCTCCCTCTTCTTTCACAGACCTGCACTGCAACCTGAAGTATTTTACTTGCTTCCTCTGCCTTTGATCTTTTACAAGTATTACCCCAATAAATCTCATCTATCAACCCTCCTCCTGACATCTGAGTCCCAGAGGAGCCAATCAACATAGTGGTGATATTTCACACTGGCCGTAATATTCGCTCCTATTTATAAAAAGAAAAAGTTGATCACCTTGTCATATGTATCTATTGTAAATATCTTCTTTTGTAAGAAGCCTTTTGCTGACATTTCTATTGGGATACTTGCCTTCTCTTGTTGATCATATATATATATATATATATATATATATATATATATATATATGCTGGATAAGAGTAATTTTTCAAATACAGTACTATAAATATATTTTTACCAATTTATGAATTACTGACTCACGATTTTGGTGTTTTCTGATAATCAGAATTTCATAATTTTAATAGTAACATTCTTTTCGTATATTTTTTTGGACACAAGGTGTTTTCTCTTTACGTTTTCTTTTTTTGGGGGGGGTTCTTTTTCTATTAACTTTTTCTTCCTTCTTTACTAATACAGTGTTTTAGTATTGATTCCTTTACATTTCCATATAAATTAACCACATAACAAAATAAAGGAGGATGAAAAAATATGACCATTGCACTGATGAAAAAGACTATTTGCAAAAAATTCAACATCCACTTATGATAAAAAACTTCCAGCAATTGTAAATAGAAGAGATATCACTTACACACAGACTGGATATCTGTATAAACCTTCAATGAACACATTACTTAATATTAAAATTCAGTGTCTCTGTCCTAAGTTTAGAATCAAAACAAATATGTGTACTATTAGATTTTCTATGAAACACTGAACTGACAATTCTAGGTAGTACTATAATAAAAGAAAAAAAAAAGAGTATGGTATTTGAGAAGTAAAACTCTCATGATTTGCAAATTTCATGATAGTATTTTTATATATAGGGAGAAAAATAAATAGAAACTATGAACTTATGAGGAGCTGAATAGAATTAATAAATGAATAGGTATACTGCTAGATACAAAGTAAAAATATAAAACTTAATGCTACTTCCGTACATTAGCAATAAACCATCACAATTTGACACTAAAAGTATACTAACTTTGTATAAAATATAAAAATATAAAATAATAAACTACTCAGGAATTTAAAGAAATCTGCCATATGTCCACACTTAAAAATTCCAAACATTGCTAATGTGGTGCTTCTAAAATTTAAAGACTCTTCCGATAGCATGAAAGAATACATTAACATTTGTATACACAAAAGGCATCTCTATTTGTTATTTACACCTCCAAATGAGAGAAGGCCACCATGCAGGACCACACAGGGAGTTGTACCTGGGGACAGGGTAACAGCAACCTGAAACTGTGGGGGGGGGGGGCAGCTTATGTATGGCAGGTGAAGAGGGTTAGCTAGGGTTTGCAGGCTCACTGTCAGTTGGCCCATTTGCATGTTTCCGAGTAGATGGCTGTCCCTAGTTGTCTGATATTTGGCCCCACAGGTTATTGGGGAGAGTGTACGACAGACTCATGAGATCCTGATAAGGGAAATGGTGTGAACTTAATCAGCTGCTTAAGAAGGGGGAATGGTTAGACTACTTCAAAACTGAGTCAAGAGAATATTTCCAAACAAATGAAAAAAACCAAAAAACCCTATATTATATGTGGAAAACTATATTGATTAATTTTTCAAAAATTAATCCAATTTTGCATTTCTGTAATAACATGAATTTCTCCAGATTTAGACAGTCAAAAAATATTTACCTATCATTTTATTTTTTAATAATTGATGTTTTGATATGAGGGTACTGATATGAGGGTTATACAGGTCTCATAAAATTGTTGGGGAAATCCTCCCTTTTCTATTCTTTGAAGTGTTTCATGTAATATGAGTATTACATATTTTCTTAAATGCTTGAATGAGTTACTTATGAAGCCATTTGGACCTAGAGTTTCCTTTGTGGGAAGGTATCCTCTGAAATTTATTGGTCAAATGATTGTATGTTTTCTATTTGTATTAATTTCAATCCATCTTACAATTTTAATTATTTGTGTTAATTACAAAGTCAATTCTTCTATAATGTTTCTGTGTTTTGCTCAGTCTCTTGAAAGATGGCATTTTTTTCACTGTAGGATATCCTTCTTGAGTAGTTTTTCCATCTTGTTTTGACCCTACTTGTTCATCAGTTAAAAAAAAATCTAAAAGCTTCTTTTTCTCTCATTTCTGAGTAATGTTTAATGACAGATGACATTTACGCATCTTGATGTTTTGTGAAGAAACAAAACAAGGGTTTACTTTGCGACTAACTTATTTCACATACGCATGTTCACATTACAGGCTGTGCTTCATTCTTTATATAATTCTTTTTAAAATGTTATTGGCAATAATTAATATTTAAATAATACTTAAAATGTAACGTATTGGCATCTCACTAAAAATTGTAACAACTCTATTGCTATCTATCTAATACCAACATTAGTTATTACTATTTAACACGTGAAAACTGGAAGAAAGTTTTAATAATTGGCTCAAGATACATATCTAGTAAGTGGACAATGGCAAATGATCAACAAGCATTGAAACAAAGTCTGAATCAAAAACTCTTATGTTTATCTGTTAAATTATGTTGAGTCACATGAATGGTAATGTAATCTTTAATTGATTTTGCTTTTTTTAAAATCTCTAACACTAATGGATATGTTTTAATCAAGTTCTACAGCACTGGGCATTGTGCTTGATGCTTTTTCAGGCATAAATCTTCATCCATGGTGAGGCAGTGCTTTGTAAGGGGTAGAAGAAAATTATCCTTGTGTATATCTGCCTGGTTTATTTAGCAAAGAAGTATGAGACTGAAAGAGATATTAGTATTGGCAAAAAAGTAAAATATAATATCTCTTCAAAAGCTCCTTTGAAATCCATCTTTTTCTGTTGGGAAGTATACCTGGAGATGATTAGATGAGGTCCTAATACAAACTGGTGTTACTAGGCTACCATAATTATATTTTAACCTAGCTACAGAAGAATCCAGTTTTCACATCCTATTTTTTTTTTTTTTTGACTCAGGGTTAGTCAGCAAATTGAATAAGGAGAAATCAATTTCATTGTTTTGAATATTTTCATCATATAATTCACTAAAGGTCTAATTCCATTTTTCTAGCTAGTTACATACATGTCTAGTGGCTGTCTTAATTTACTCAAAACTCAGAGCAGCCAAATCTGGGGGAAGTTTTGACTTTGCTAAAACTACTCCTCATAGGCATTCCTAGCTCTTGACATTTTACTTGCCAAATCTCTCCTTAAATGCCACTTCCAATCTTATATGCTTAAAACAGAGCTATAAGTAATCATTTCAAAATTGAAAATTACAGTCAGATAGATTAATGGTATGCTTTCCATAAAAGGTACTGCTGAAATTTTAATAACACAGAGAGATCAAAAAGCACCTCCCTCTAAAATCTCATTCGAAAAACATTTATTAAACATTTACTCTATTTTACAACATGCTTTCATAAAAAACTAACCTGGCTTACATATTTTATATTGTGATAATTTTGGGTAGTTTCTAGAAAAACTAGGATAAAAATTTTAATCTTTATATGTTGTTACATGCATAAGCATCTATTTACTTAATGTCTGAACTTCTCTAATTTGGTATTTTGTATAATATTGTTTTAAATAATGGCATTCTACTTTTCAACAGGTACCCCCTATATATTTATTCAAGTTTTAGTTGGGGATGTTAGAAAATATATTAGCTTTCATTAACAGTTCATACTCCTGTAGCATTTCAATATTTATATGTGAATATAAGACAGTGGAATGGCATTATGGTGTGTTTTTAAGAGAAATTTTTCTCAAATGTGTATCTTCTCTAAGGCATTCACACATCTTAAGTTCTGGCTCTATGTCTCCTTTTCTCTCCAGTCGTTCCTACACTCGTCAGCTGCTCCAGTTGAGCCACACCTCCATACATTTTAGCATTTTTCTGTTATAAAAACTCAGCAGAATAGTTGACCACATCATGCTATAAATACTCATTTCAATCAAAGTTTAAGTAAAAAGGCTCCATAGTTCCAAACTAAAAAAAGAGGTTGAAGATATTTCAGCAGACTCTAACTTAGAAGACAGTATTTCTATTCCAGCTGATATATGTTGCTGCCCTTAGAAGTGCAATTAAGCTGTGTTAGTGGAGAGGTCACATCAGAAATCATAGAAATTAAACATTTATAACATTGGATCAAAAATGATTTGTGCATCACACTGATAATCCTCCATTTATACAATTACGCAGCCCTTAGATTGCTTGCGCCTCAAAACATAAAAACCATTAATAGAGCAAAAATAAGTATGAAATGAGCATTAGCTGCAGTTTCTAATGAAAAATGTATTAGTCCATGCTAATGCAAGCAAATAGAAGTTAAAAGATCGGGGTAAGCACGATCAGCTGCAAGAGTGTAATCATTCATGATGCTCCTAGCAGTAGAAAAATCAATGTTTCCCAAAGCTTGGGAATGTTAGCAAAGTGTGTGAAGTTCAAAAAGTATGGTCATCCTTTACACTGGGGCACCACTTTCTGTTCTAGACATTGCATTCTAATAGAAATATTGATAAAATTCTACTTAAATAAAGAACTCAAAGATCTTTCAAGTACCTACTATGTGGCATGTTAGAGGCTGGGTTGTAAACCAAGAATAGACCATAGTTCCTCTTTTATGAACTCAGAGTCTAGTTAAAGGAAGCAGACAAAAATGATAAATCACAACGCAAAATTAAAAATTATGAATAGAGGGGCAGCTGGGTGGCTCAGTCAGTTAAGCATCTGACTCTTGGTTTTGGCTCCTGTCATGATCTCAACGATTTGTGGGTTTGAGCCCCGTGTGGGGCTCTCTGCAGACAGCAAGGAGCCCTGCTTGGGATTCTCTCCCTCCCTCTCTCTGCCCCTCCCCCACTCTCTCTGTCTCTCTCTCTCAAAGTAAATAAACTTAAAAAATATATATAAAACTATGAATAGATATGCAAACAGAACCTTATAGCAAATAGGTAAGAGAATATCAAATCTGAATACTTAAGAAAGGGAAGTATTGAAACAAGAACTCAATAGGGGTAAGGTGACAAAATATTCTTTGAGGGATGAAGCAGCAACTGTATCCCTGCACATTCCTCTGTAGGGTTCTCCTTGAAAGCACAACAAGCTGCATAAAAAGACCAAAGTTTTGATTTCACAATGCGAGATGGTGGGTCCCTGACTCCTGGGACCACATATACCTCGCTCTGAAATCAACCTTCTAATAATGTGTACAGGAGACAAACACTGGATGCATCTATTTGTTTCATAAGGAGATAGAGGATTTTTTCATGTTTCTTTCTTTCATTATACAGTTTAAATTTGTGTAAAATTCCATCCTGACTTGTAATCACTTTTCTGCTAATTTAACAAGCGTATGCACACCTGATAATGTTTATTTACTGCTAAATTGTTTTCCATCTCTATTCTATACTGATATGATTGTCAGCAGGATTCCCAGCACTGGAGAGTTGCATATCAAAATTTTGGCAGAACATTTTCTGCTTTGGAAAGATTACTAAACCCTCTTCAGTTAGAAGTTTTATTTTCTTATTCTATTATTTTAATTGAGGGCTCAATTAAACAAGATACACTTACTAGGGTAATAAATTAATTTAGTTACTAAAAATGTGAAGATTAAACATATCTTTGGGGAGACTGGGTGGCTCAATCGGCTAAGCGTCCAACTTCAGCTCAGGTCATGGTCTTGCAGTTCGTGAATTCGAGCCCCGCGGCAGGCTTTGTGCTAACAAACAGCTCAGAGCCTGGCACCTGCTTCAGATTCTGTATCTCTCTCTCTCTCTCTCTCTCTCTCTCTCTCTCTCTCTCTCTCCCTCCCCTGCTCATGGTCTGCCTCTCTGTCTCTCAAAAATAAATAAATGTTAAAAAATTTAAACATAATATGCTTTTTTAAAGTGATGCACTAAGATAATCAAAACCATCTACAGCCACAAAGCTCTCATTTTCTTCCAACATGCATTAATTATTATATACTATCTTCATCAATATGAAATTATACTTTTACTTCAGCAAACTCTTGATAAGTGACATACAAATTGCAAATAACTTCATTGTTTTGAAAAACCCATGTGTATAAACATTAAAGTTTCCATTTTTCAAGATAGTATTAAGTGACTGTTTATTCCCCAAGACTTTTTAAAACACCCAAGTCAAGGGGCACCAGGGTGGTTCAGTCGGTTGGACGTCTGACTTCGGCTCAGGTCATGATCATGGCTCATGAGTTCAAGCCCTCATCGGGCTCTGTGCTGACAGCTGTGTGCTGGAGCCTGTTTTCGATTCTGTGTCTCCCTCTCTCTCTTTCTCAGAACTAAACATTAACAAATTAAAAAAAAAACACAACACTGAAGTCAAAAATATTTGTTTACCAAGCCCACTAATAATTAGCTATTTTATTATGATTCTTACCAAAAAAATTAATGAAGTCCTTGTGTCCTGAGACCTAATTGAAACAAGACTTAAAAGTTCAAAATTATCATGACGTTGTTCCCCCTGCTTTGGGTGTTACTAAGACTCTGCCAAACTAACAATAAGAACAAACAGGATTGTTTCATGGACATGTTGTTGGGTGGTATTATGCCTAAAGGTATATATAAACTGTATTGATACATATAAATAAAAAAAACAATTCATATAGTACAAAATTAAGATATTTGAGTCCAATTAAAGTTCTATAAGCCCAATATTTTTGCCAAATTACCATTTATGTCGGCAGAGTAAGCCACAAAAAATAAACCCTACTCGACACTGTTAAATATTTGGGGGGGAAAGTGAAAAGTAAAACACTAATGATTTAAATCTGTATATCTGTATCTCTTTATCAATAAATCTGGATCTATATATCACAATAATCCAAGCAGAAAACAAAGGAGAGTCCATCTCATTGCCTATTTTTCCAACTTGATTTGGTAGGCAAGGAAAGGCAAAGATAAATTTGTTACCTTTTAATCCTGTCCATTCTCCCCTCAAATAGACTACACAAAAAGTTTTGTGAGAATGGCAAGAAAGACAAAAATTAATCAGACAGAAATCCTGTAATTTTTTTTTACTCTTAACTTAGAGTGAAGTAGATGGTTAGGTTAGGCAGAAATTCTGGGAATAGATACACAAATCCCAAACATCCTAATGACAGAAACTACTTGTAAAGTTTGCATTTTTCCACAAGGCATGGAAAACTACTAAGCATTTGTGTGTGTGTGTGTGTGTGTGTGTGTCCCATTGAGAAGATAACTGGAGAGTGAAACAAAATTATCATCATCACCCAGAGCTAATTATCTCCTTCAGTAAATAGGAATTTAGCAGAAAGGAAGTTAAATGAGAAAATATATAAGGCAAAATACTGTAGAGGGATATGAAGGCTGGGGAAATAACATACTCCAGGAGCTCAGTTGAGGTTTTCTCTCCAGCTGGACACTAACAGTGCCATAGCCCCCAAACAGTCATGCCAGCTGTTTCCTTCCAGGATATGTAAATGGAATGGGAATGGCTGAGAATGAGTTAGTGAGGAGTGGTAGTGAGACAAGGGAAAAAGATTACTGTAGGACAAATTGCCACTGTTGAAGTGTATCTTTAGAAAACCCTTAAATTGGAGGGAAATACAAACCTAAGTCATGTGTTCCACATAAATGCAAAAGTAATTTTCCTGTGTGCCTGGGGAAGGAGTGGAGACCTGGTTAAAGGGCCTCACCACTTAAGAAGAAAATTAGGGTGCCTGGGTGGCTCAGTCAGTTAAGCATCTGACTTCAGTTCAAATCATGATCTCACGGTCCATTGGTTCGAGCCCCAAGTTGGGCTCCTGCGACAGCTCAGAGCATGGAACCTGCTTTGAATTCTGTGTCTCCCTCTATCTCTGCCCCTCCCCAGCTCATGCTCTGTTTCTCTCTCTCTCTCAAAAATAAATAAATGTTAAAAAAAGAAGAAGAAAGTTATTCACCAAATAGCCAGTGCAATAAGTTAGGAATTTCAAAATAATTAACAAGGCAATGTTGGTCCTGAAGTAAATTCCAGATGAATCAAAATTTTCTCATTTGTAACCTGTACCTTGGAACTATCTAAGAGATCATATTTTCAAAGTATCTGTTTTGGTGGAGGAAGCAGGTCACAGACAGTGAATGAGGAAACTTCAATAATGTCAAACTGGAATAATGTTTTTTGTGAGTTTGATAATTATTTTGGACACTTCACAGTAATGAAATTTTAAAGAAATATTTGAAGTCTTCTCTTTCATTGACTGCTATTTGTTGATGCTGAATTTACAGAAAATTTTGAAGAAGTTCATTAACTACAGGATATGACATGAGTATTTTCTTTCTAAAAACAGCTAATTTTTAAAAATAAATTATCTTCATTTTTGCATAATGATAAAAAAAACTTTTCTTATTACCTAGGATTCAAATAAAACATAAATTTATTGTGATTCATCTTCTTTAGGAAGATTTTGTAGAAAATACTAAAAATAGTAAAATTTCTTATCAGACTGAAATCATAACTGCACACAAATACTACTAATACTTCCCAGGAATGAATGGACTGTACACATATTTAACACATTCTTAGCATCTCAAGGACATAAACATCTTGAAAATTCTTCTGAATCTGCTTCTCCACAGTATAGCATCCACTCAAATTATCACCAAATTTCTCCAAAGCTGCAATCCCTTTAAAATATTTAGTGTTTTCTTAGGATAATTTTATAAACTAATATAAATTATATACTCACACACATGAATAGACACCAAAAAAATAAAACATAAAGAGCAAACAGATGTTTCAGTTAAAGTACATCTGTTGGCAAGTAAAGAAATTTTATGTATGCTAAATGTCATCTGCCCCTTATTTTCCCCTTGATGGTAAATATTATAACTAAAAATGGTATTTTACCAATTAAAATAATTATCACCAAGAAATGAATTTTCTATTTTTGTACCCTAAATGTTGCATTTATTCCATATTTTCCTCTTATAAAAGACATACATGACAAAAATTATTTTGTGTACGGGAAGAGGGATTTACCTGTAAAGTCATATTTGTAATGATTGATTGTAGCTGTATACTATTAATAATTATTAGAATTGTGTTAGGATACATTATGTCATCAATTGACTATGTTTATTGTTACTATCAAGAAAGATACTAATTAGAATCACTTTCTAATTATGTATCTGCATATTTTATATTGATATAAATAGCTGCATTATTTTTTGACACCACAAAGAATAAAAAAGACTCATGATTTATTGCCAATTGTGGCAACCTATAAAAACTGAATTAAATAAAACTGATTGAGCAAACCCTAAACAATGGTGCACACATTTAAAATGGGTACCCTGACTTAAAGGATTAAGTGGGTGATATTTATGCAATTGACATTTCTTACACCTGCATTTGTTGGCTTCTGTAATATCTGAGAACATGTTTAAGTTTACCAAATAATTTATTAAAATAGCCTAATGGACATTTTTAATTATAGTAAATAGGCAAAAATAATTGAGGTTTTGTGAGAATACAATAGATACTGAAATTATCAACAAGGATAAAAAGGGGAAATATCTTTAATAAAAATGTCAATCTTCATGGGCAATATCTATATTTTATTTTTAATTATATATATACATGTGTATACATATATATATGTATACACACACACACACACACACACACACATATATATATATATATATATATATATATATATATATATATATATATATATGATGAAGAACCCCAGCTTTCTCAACTTTTCACCAAACTTATTTCCAGAAGCTTTTTATTCATTCAGCCATGGGATAAAGTCAAGGTTACTATATTTGGAGTTAGAAAATCTAATTTCAAATATTGGAATAGGAGCTTAGATTTGCATAAGTCATAAGTTTTGCATAATCACCTGGCCTCCATAATTTTGTGTAAAACTAACTTAATTTTTTGGCTTAAGAATTTAGGTGGTATAGAAGCATAGGCAGCATATTACACTACACTGACTCAGTGTATTTACTAAAAAATTGCTTTTCTCTCTCGAGAGCTGTCACTTTTTCTCAATGTATTTATTCTCAAAATGAAATTTAGAAGTTACCAGCTAATTTAGTTTTCAATTAAGTGCTCTTACAACTTATATTTCTTTTTGTAAGATACAATACCGTACATTTCAAAATATACTTTAAACTAAAATGTAAATTACATTGGGGCGGTGGGTGGCTCAGTCGGTTAAGCGGCCGACTTCGGCTCAGGTCATGATCTCGCGGTCCGTGAGTTCGAGCCCCGCGTTGGGTTCTGTGCTGACAGCTCAGAGCCTGGAGCCTGTTTCAGATTCTGTGTCTCCCTCTCTCTGACCCTCCCCTGTTCATGCTCTGTCTCTCCCTGTCTCAAAAATAAATAAAACGTTAAAAAAATTTTTTAAAAATGTAAATTACATATGTTATATGTATGTTAGTAAAATATAGGTAATATGTTCAATATACACTTACTGTAAGATTGAAGCAGGCAATGAAAATAATAGTGTGGGGTCAAAGTGTGTGACAGCTGTACATGTAATCCCTACAGTGTAATTTTTAAAAAATAAGACTATTTCTAGAGGTTACTTCTACCTAGTACTAGTCGGGGGTTTCTTGTATATATCAAATAGGATGGTCTTTGAATTCATCCTTATTACTTAACTTCTTACTCCTTCTATAGGAAAATGAGTTCTCTCTCTTTTTTTTTTCTGGAAGAAATCTTATAAATCATGTATCTTGAAATTGAGAAGTCTCTTTCCCATGTTGTCATCAACTATGTAACACAGCTTCTAAGAAGAACATTCCCCTACCAAAGCCTTTATTCATAACAGAAAATACTTCATATTTGATATCTATCTCAGATATATATATTTTTCTTGAATGGCTTGTTTTTTTAATTCTGAAGGGAGGGAAGTACAAAGAATCTATTCACAATTTCTCTATGATTTTTATATAGGGATATATTTATGTAGGTCTTTTGCCCATTGAGTCAGGCATAAGTGCTGATATCTGGATCCTTCGGAAACATGTTCCGTGTTGAGTTTAATCCGCAAATATTAAGACAGACCCTGTGGAAGGGACGTGAGGAACAGGATTGGGCAGAGAAAATGAGCTGCAGTGTAGGTGCAACAGCTTCTGCTGACCTCACATAAACCTGTAAATAAAATGGCCCCTCAGTCATTGGACAGGAGAAATCCTTAAAAGGATGTGAAATGATTTTGGGCATGGCGGCCTCTGCACTGGAAGCAATTCCTGCGGGGGGGTGGGGGTTCATAGCTATAAAATGTCTGCTGACAGTACTTTCAGCAATTAAGATGTCTTTCCTTGAATGGGGACCTAGGAGACACATCTATACTACACAGAGTGTTGCAAAGCACATAACAGAAAAGCCAACATTGGCATTCAGATGCTTCTACTGTATTGTTGATAGGTGTATATATGTGTTTGAATATGTGTGGTGACTGTATGTCAAAGGTTTTTCTACAAAGTACTCTTCATTAAGTCATGCTAGATATAGTCATCCTGGAAGATGAGAAGTATGTTTTAATAATTGATATTTATGATTTTCTGTTGATTAAACATTAACATTTATTTTTTAATATTAAAAAATGTGTTGTCTATTCTTGAGAGAGAGAGACAGAGACAGAGCATGAGCGGGGGAGGGGCAGAGCAAGAGAGGGACACAGAATCTGAGTTAGGTTCCAGGCTCTGAGCTGTCAACACAGAGCCTGACGCTGGGCTTGAAGTCGCAAGCCATGAGATCATGACCAGAGCCGAAGTTGGATGCTTAACCAAATGAGCCACCCAGGTTCCCCTAAACATTAACATTTAAAGTATACTTTTTACTTAACAATTTTTGTATGTATTTTCCAATTATTTTCTTTCTGAGTTTGCATAAAATTGGAATTGGTTCTTCACTACATATTTAAAAGATCTCATTAAAACAGTGAAGTGGCATTATCTTTGAAAATGCATTTTAAATTATTGGTACAGTATTGTAATGTTTATAGCAACATTTTAATTTTCTGTTTTTTACTTCAAATTTGATTATTTATATTTTCTTAGGAATTTATTGATTCTAACTGCATTTGTAAATGTAATCATAAGTTGTTCATAATAGTCTCTGATTATCTTTTGCATAGAGATATGTTCTTGCTAACCTTAAAATTTACCATTGCTTAACACTACAAATAAATAGTTTATATTAATATTTAAAACATAAATATGTTATAAATCATTTTATCCAGAAGAGATACAAATAATTTCTGTAAAGCTTTAAAAAATCATAAATCTTTGATAAGGTGGTCACAAAGTCAAAACTTCTAAAATAATAATGCTGAGAATTACTTGCCTTTTGGGGAGGCTGGGTGGTTCAGTCAGTTGAGCTGACTTCGTCCGACTTCGTCTCAGGTCACTATCGTGTGGTTAGTGGCTTCGAGCCCCACATCAGGCTCTGTGCTGACAGCTCAGAGCCTGGAGCCTGCTTCAGATTCTATGTCTCCCCCTGTCTCTGCCCCTTGCCCACTCACACACTCTCTCCCTCAAAGATGAATAAACATTAAGAGAAATAATACTTACTTGCCTTTTTCATTGTGTTAATATTTTCACTGAATATGCAAAAACAGTAGTAGTTACCTTTATATATATATGTGTATGTATATAATATGTATTATATATTATTATATATAGAATATATAATGTACATTCACTTAATAATGTTCTTTTGAATCAGAAACAAATATTTTTAAAATCTCTGTATTGAATACACATTTTTATAAATTTCTTTAAATATCAAGTTTTTTGTTTTTTTAATATTAAAATTTTAATATCCTTTTATTTTAAAATATTCTGTGAGGAAATGTACTTCTGTTGCATACCAAATTATAATAGTTCTCCCCAGGAAAAACACATAAGACATTCTTTGAGTTGCAAGCTCAAACACATCCTCCCTGATCCCATTGCTAACCATTTTTATTGAAAAAACAACTTGACAAAAAACCTATGATTATTCACTTGTGGGTATCTGGCAGACATTTTGTTAAAAATGGACAACGTTCCACTTCATGGAAAACAACAATACGTAAAAGAGTTTTCTGAGGATGTAATCAATAGGGACATTAATAAATGAGATTTTTGATAATGTATAATTTATTACAGAACATAATGTGTAAATATTTAAGATATCTGCTAAGTCAGAAAACCGTATTTCTATCTCAACATTGATAAAACTAAAAATAAAATGTGAAATTGTAGTTAAAAATTATGGAGGATGTTTCTCTTGGAAGTTGGAGCAATTTCAATTTTGGGGGTAAAAGGTAGAAGCAGATTGTTAACATGTTATTCTAGAATAGAATATTAACATGTATAACACACAATTAAAGTTGAAATTAATGATCAGTTCCTAAATAGTAATTTACCTTTGTTATATTTTTTGGAAAAGATTAACTGATTATAATCTACAGTCTTCAGTGGAAAAAAAATACTGTTGACATTTTAATCAATCAACTGGATATAATTGACATGTATAAACTACTCATCCAACCACAGCACATTACACATTCTTCTCAAGCTCATAAGAAACTTTTATCAAAATACACCATATTTGGTACATAAAATACACCTTAACAAATTTAAAAGAATAGAAATAATACAATCTTCTCTCAGACCACAATGCAATTAAACTAGAAATTGATAATTCAAAGATAACTGGAACACTCCTCAAATTCTTGAAGATTAAACCACACACCTCTAAATAACAGAGGTGTAAAGGAATAAATCTCAAGACAAACGACAAATGTTTTGAATGAGATGAAAATAAAAACACAACCTGTCAAAATTTGTGGGATTCAGGGAAAGCAGTACTTAGAGGGAAATTTATAGCATTAAATACATATATACTAGAAAAAAAATGTAAAATCAATAATCTAAGCCTCCACCTATGTAAGTAGAAAGATCAATAAAATCAATGTCTCTATTGATTTTTCTCAATAAATCAATTAATTCAAAATGTACCACAAAATTTAGTACAAAACTGCAAAATCTAAAACTCCTTGAAGATACCGTAAGAGAAAATCTGGATGACTTTGAGTTTAGTGATGACTTTTTTGACTATAACACTAAAAGCATGATCCATGAAAGAAAGAATGGATAAGCCTGACTCCACTAAAATTAAAATGTTTAACTCCATTAAAAATACTGTTAAGAGAACAAAAACACAAGCCACATTGGGAGAAAATATTTGCATAATACATATCTGATAAAGAACTGTTATCCAAAATATTCTAAGGTATTTTTCTTTTACCATCTGTTTTGTAACTCTCTATGCCTATTATATTTAGCTTCAGGTTTGCATATAATATATTCAATAAATATTTATTTCATTTCCTGATTTGATGTTTTATGAATGGTTTTTGATGAGAAAAATAATACATATGGATGATACACTGTGCCATAAAAGATCATGTCTTAGGTCCCCTGTGGAATCATTGCCTCAGTTACATCTAGACATTTTAGTAGTCAACTAATGACAGATGGAGCTAAAGATCAATAGCAAGTAAGAAGAGTACCACCAGATAATGTGTTATATAAATGCTCTTGCTATTTTTAAATAATGTTTATTATAGATCAAGACATCGAATTTAATAGGACATGTTCACAAATGACACTTGGGATTAGGAAATTAGAAGGCATTCTTTAACATAGTTTTGTTAATGGATAGAAAATAGTCTATCATTACAAGAATAGCAGTGGCTTATAGTAAGTACTACCAATTAATTTAAAAACATTAAATTAAGCAAATATGACATAATAAATTATTATTTAGCACTGATATAAAATATTTTTAAATTTTTTAATGTTTATTTTTGAGGCAGAGAGATAGAGCACGAGTGTGGGAGGGTCAGAGAAAGAGGGAGACACAGAATCCGAAGCAGGCTCCAGGTTCTGAGCTGTCAGCACAGAGCCTGACAACTCATGAACCACGAGATCATGACGTGAGCTGAAGTCAGATGCTTAAACGACTGAGCCACCCAGGTGCCCCTGATATGAAAGGTTTTTTAAAGCAACATTTTCTTCCTCCCTCCCCTCTTCCTCCCTCTCTCCTTCTCTTCTTTCTTATTCTTTTTTCTTTTCTTTTGTTTTCTGTTCTTTTCTTTTTTTTTTCTTTTATTTCTTTCTTCCTTTCCCCTCCTTTCCCTTCTTCCTTCTTTCCTTCCTTCCTTTCTTCCCTCCTTCCTTCCTTCCTTCCTTCCATCCTTTTGAATTCCTACAACATGATCTCTCAAAAAAGTATCTGGCTGGGGCACCTGGGTGGCTCAGTCGGTTAAGCGTCCGACTTCGGCTCAGGTCATGATCTCACGGTCTGTGGGTTCGAGCCCCGCGTCAGGCTCTGTGCTGACAGCTCAGAGCCTGGAGCCTGTTTCAAATTCTGTGTCTCCCTCTCTCTCTGACCCTCCCCTGTTCATGCTCTGTCTCTCTCTGTCTCAAAAATAAATAAACATTTAAAAAAAAAAAAAAAGCATCTGGATGCTTTACCACAAAATTTTATGTGTTTACTCCAAGGGGAAATATTAAAAAAAATTGAGAATAACATACTTTGCCAATAGCATTATCTGTAAATATGAAGTATTATTTATAAATATATGTAAACATAACATTTATCCTACTTGCATATTTAAAATGGATAATATTACATATAAAGTAATTTATTAAAGCATTATTTATTGCCTACAATTCAGAGTCATAATTATGCTGAAAGTACATTTAAGTATTTTCATATCTGAGGAAATGATAATAGACAAAATGAATTCTTTAAATCTATTCCTAATCTATCTAATCTATGATTATACTTAAATATCACTCAATAATTTAAATTAAAAGTCAGGGCCATTATCAGAAATTTCAGTTATTCAGTTTAATTGCCAGTAAAACCAATGTCTTTGATTGTTTTAAATACACATTAAAATAATATGCCTAGATATGATTATTAAACTGTGCTTTTTAAAAAGGCATCCGCAGTATGTAAAATTAAGTGATTTAAATAATACAAGTGGATTTTTCTTTCAACTGACAAAAGTCAGATTATAACACAGGTTCCTTGGAATAATGTGGATTTGAATTATCACCGTTACTATGAGTAGTTACCAAAGACCTTTCTTTACTTCCTTAGCTATCACAAACCACATGTATCATATCAAATGGCACAAAAGCTAAATTGATTTTCTTAAGTTTCTATTATCTTCTACAACACAGCCATAATATAGAGTGATTGATTTTTATTACATTAATTCAATGTAATGGCTTTAAAGTTAAATAAGCAGCCATGATTAAAAAGGGTAATTTCTAACTGTTTCCTATTAACTTCAGGTCTATCATTTTTCTCTATAATTGTTCAAACTATGACTGATGAAGACATTGAAAAGATCCTTTCTCTAGGTAGACAATGAAACATAACAATGTAATGTTGAAATATAAAAGCTAGAAAGGGTTTCTCCATAAAAGAAATTGAGACAAACAGTAGAGTTTTAAAGTTTAATTTTAGGTGCTATGAATGAACCATATGTTCTCATCTTCAGCATCTGTTAGTTATGGTGATCAGGTTAAGTATTTTTTCAATAAGTGAAAATATTTTGAATTGCTGCTTTTTTAAGTAGGTGGAGGCCATGCAATAAGCTAAATGGAATGTGTTTTTGTTTTGCTTTGAAGATCTTGGTTAGGGATTCATGAAATTTGTAATTTGTAGCTCATGTTAAAAAGAGAAAAACATTTAAGAATGCTCTTAAACTTTGGTTTCTTAACATTTTCTAACCTATTCTAAGGGATGCTAAAAAACGCTTAGGTTTAAATAACATACTTTCATTTTGAACATTTAACAAGCAGAATAAAAGATCCTTTCAGACAACATTTATCACTATGATTTAGCATTATGGCAATTTATGATTTCACACACATTCAAACTGCTAGGCATTAGAGTATGCACTCTTGGACAGTGTAATAAAGGACCATGCTCCCTTCTCCAGTGGTTGTAAGCTTACATTTACCATGAAGCAGACCCAAAGAATTCTCCATTGATTTGTAGAACTAATAAATAAAGTAGATCCTTTTGAGTTCCCTACAGCTGATGAAAAAATTTCAGGACATTTGGAAACCTCCTGAAATGTTTAAATATTCCAACAAGTGGTGGTTTGCGGAGTATACTTTGACATCTGTGGAGGTTTCCAGGGATGATTAGAAGAAGGTCGTCCAATGTAAACAAACAGGGATGGTAATAGTTGAAAAGGTCTTCTTGTTTTATGGATAGTTAGTATTTATGGTGAACCATGAGTTTTGTTTATGTGAGCTATTCTTACATTCTTCAATGGGAATTGCATAGAACTATGTAAAATTTGGACTGGAGAGTGTTCTCAAAACCGTATTTTTGGAAAATCTAAGACTCAAAATTTGCACCTACAAGCACCAAGAAGTAGATGTGCATTCCAAAAACAAATCTCTTTGAACTATGCCAATAGGAAAAAGATGGTAAACATTTTACTTATTATTTATTATTAAATTTATTTTTTATTATTAAATTTATTTATTACTTATTATTAAACTCTAAAGCGACAAGAGTAGTTACTTGTAAAACTAAACATATTGTTTATGATTATGATTTTGTACAAGTAGAAGAGTATAAAAAACTGAGATAACATTGCAGTATCATTATTTTAAGAAAGCCTTCAGAGAGAGACAACAATATAACACCTAGGGCCTTCTCCTTTTTGGTACACCTGTTGAAGAAGCTTTATTTCCCAGAAACTCACCTGTCTGCTTTCCTCCGTGTTATCACCAAAGCAGCTAAGCTCTAGTAAAGAAAACTGCATACAGAGCAAATGAGTCTTATTCTAAATTCATTAACCACCTACTTCAAAGGCTTCCTTACCATGGTCCAGAAGGAATGTATACACATTCCGACCTCCTATGATGATCTTTAAATGTTCTTAGTTTTTCTTACAAATACAGATACGTTACAGGTTGGTTAGAAAGGATTAAAATGGCACAGAAACCTGCAATAGTAATTTAGCACTTATACCATATGCAAGATCCTGTCATAGGATTTCTAGGACAGTAGCGGACACAGGCATTCATCAAAACTATCAAATAAATTTAAATTACAAACTATGATAAGTGTTTCAATAAGATTTACATAATTCTATGAAACCAGTGGACTGGTCCTTGTTGGAGTTGTCAGGGGAAATTCCCCAAAGAAATGAATGGCCAGCTGAGATTTTAAAATGACAGATGATTACATGAAGGGGTCAGCATGCAAACAGGCTCTGGAGAGTAAGGAGAAGTACCATCAGGAAACTGTAAGGAGGCCATTAGGACTGGAACTAGAAAAGAAGACACTTCATGAAGTTTCATGAACCGTGTGGGGTTAAGTGCCCAACCAATGGCTTTTTCTTCACCAAATTGCTCTTGTATACCTAAGAGGAAACCTTTCACATGTTTGAAATGGGGAAGGGTATGTTTCATCTTGTGTTGTGATGCAATTGTGTTGACTTGTGCCTCCTCAGCCCTATAAGGCTGCTCTCTTGTGCTGATGCTTTAGTTGCAGTGCTGACCTGGGCAAAGCCAGTGACACCCAGATACCATCCGGCATGCTCCTCTTCATTCAAAGGTGGAATTTCCCCCAACTTCTACCTGCTTTGGCTGACACTCCTGTGCCTTCAGTTTGTGTTTAATATCTTCCCCTTGGATTTTATACTTTTTTACCGGCAGGAAAGTAAGTGCAACAAAATAAAAAATCTATCTATCTATCTATCTATCTATCTATCTATCTATCTATCTATCATCTATAATCTACAGTAAATTTTTCACTCTTTTCTCTCTTTTTTTAGGCTTTATCTTCTACATCTTATAAATAACCAGGTTCAAATTCAGATCTGAGGATATATAGTAACCAGCAGCATACAAAATTTTGGGTTTTTTTTATTTTTTATTTTAAAAAATGTTTATTTATTTATTTTGAGGGAAAGAGAGCCATTACAAGCGAAGGATGGGCAGAGAGACAGAAGGATAGAGAGAATTCCAAGCAGGATCCATGCTGTCAGCCAGAGCCAGATGCTGAGCTCTCAATCCCACAAGCTGTGAGATCATGACTTGAGCCACTCACTGGTGGCTCAAGAGTCAGATGCTTAACCGTCTGAGCCACTCAATGGTGCTCCGTTTTGTTTTTTAAATATAAATTAGAATGTCCTCATGATATATGAATCATCTGAAACAAAGTGTCTGGTACTATTTCTTCAGTGATACTGAATACAATAATTTATGAAGTGGAAAAAACAAGAAATAAAAAGAAGAAGAACTTCAACTGATTAGCAAAGTACTTCTTCGCCAAGCAGCAGTTCAGTTTTTATGCTATAAGCTTCTTTCTACTAGTTTTTGAAATTCCTTATTACCCTTATTCAGTCAAATATGTAAGTATTTAGTTAAAGGTGATTAACAAATGCTTGAGTAGCTGAGTGCTTTCCCTTCTCCTGCTTCTGAAAGTAGAATTGACTTCTGTGTATTTCATGCTTTGTGTATATACTCAAAAGGTAAGTTTTTGGTTTATATTTAGGGATTTTCCAATACACCAGAAGAAATTTAGAGTGAACCTATACAGACCACCAAACTGAAAAATCATGTTTACTTATGTTCTGGATCCTTATTTCATATGGGTATCATATGGGTTTCAATTGTAATTGAAAAATTGGTTGTAAATGTCTATTTCTATGTTATTATCAGTTCTCAAAATGTCCCAGAGTGTTTGTATTTTCATCAATACTGACCTATTGCTCCAATGTCCTTTTGAAGTCCCTCAGATAAGGATGATAATGGTCTATTAATATCTTCTTGTTCTTAATGAAAATGGTATTAGTTATCTTTGCTATGTAATAAAATATCACCATTTTTGTGGCTTAAAACAAGATTCAGATTCTGCGGGGCAGAAGCTTGGACATTACATGGCTGGATCTGTTACTCAGTGTCTTTGCAAGTCTCCAGTCAAAGGTGGCAGCCAGGGCTGCGATGTCATCAGAGGCTCAGAGTACTCTCCCAAGTTCACTGGTTCTGGCAAGGTTCCTGAAGTTGCAGGGTTGAGTGGGTGATCTGGAAATCACCCATCATTTCCTGCCACATGGTCTTCCCCACAACAGGAGTTTGTTCTGTCAAGGTCAAGAGGAGTGACTGCTGAGACCTGTCTTTTACCTCTAGTGTCTCTTTTAGAGGGCTCACCTGATTAGGTCACAAACACAACCAGAGATAGGCTCTCTATTGATTCACTCACAGTCAGCTGATGAAAGATCTTAACATCTCCAAAGTCCACTTACTATGTAATGTAATTTAAGCAAGGGAGTGATATGACATTATATTCCCAGGTCCCAAATCAAACAAAGTGTTTATTTTATAAATGATACACTGTTGTTTCTAGAATATGGTGGTCAATTAAATATTTAATATTTTTCATGTGAAAATGACATGCAGTCCCTCCAATAGATAAAATAAATTGCAGGTTTAGGTAGAGGGAACAAAATTAAGTCAAAACACTGCTTTCTCATACATTTTTCAATTGTTAACAAGTTGCTAAGGATTTTTAAAGCTTCTACGTTAGAAGGAAGTATTTATTGAATGCAGTTGGAATTAAATGCATTTAGATAAGCTATGATTTATAATGTCACCAAATTCCTTACCATTGTCTAGTAAAGAAATGCCCTTAAGGTGGGAGAAGTGTCCTGAATTAATTTTTCTGTTACATGAAATATACTTACCAGTTTCACCCTATTTAAACAATATATAAGAAGCTCTATTATTTGTTTTTCAGCACTTGGTTTAAAACTAAATAGCAATTAACTAATATGATCTGTAGTTTCCTGATTTATCATTGCCATTACCAAACTAAGTTTCATTGCTGAAGTTTACTTGGGCCTGTTTGGCTTTCTGGAAGATGGTTATGTTCCTTTTTTTACAGAATTCAGTGTCTTAGAACGGCTTGTATCATTTAAACTCTATGAGGACTGAGGATACCTAAGTTTTAAATATTCTTAAAATTTAACAAAGACTAATAGAGCTCAATTCTGTCATCATTGTTTATTTTTTTAAAGATGTCCTGTTAGGTAAATGACATAAAAGGAAAATTATGATACAGAAATGATCTGTAATAATATTCACTCCATTGTAAGAGTTCATCTTACTAAGCGATTTCTCATTAAGTAAATCAAGCATTTGAGGGCATCACTATAATTACATGTTCCTTAATGTTAAATTTATTCAATATCTATTTTTCAATTAGCTGGATGGAATTTTGTCTTCCTGTATTTAACATGCAGACGGTGCATACTGCTGTGTGAAACCTAAATCCTTCGGTTTTGCTTTACATGATTAACATTTCACCCAGCTTAATCTGTATATTTGATTTTAAACTTCTGGGATGGTCTGTGATGCATGCTTTGAATGAAAAAACAACAGCTTCAACTCTGAGAAGATGATTTCGTTATGGTCTTACTAGCAGAACTGATCCATCTGCTCTCAATTTCTTGCCCTTTGCAATTCACTTGTATATGTGTATGTGTGTGTTTCATTCACATTTTGCTTCTGCAAAAAGCTTTGGTTACCTTTCAAACACAGTAAGAAATGCTGTCAGTTTAGTCATCTGTTTTTTCATGTAGAGGACTGTGAAAGAGACTGGAGAAAGTAATTACAAATTTCTATTTCTGAAAACTTCCTACAACTGCATTGACTGAAACAACAACAACAAAAAGTATAAAAACAGCCTCAAGTGTGATATTTAGAGTGGGACGCGGCGGGGAGAGGGGAGGACAGGGATTTCATGACCATCCTACGTAAGAATGTTTTATTAGATTAAAATTTCAACACAACTCAAAAATCTGCCTATGCTTGCATTTACTCTTTATCTCTTATTTTTCAAGTACTGCACACTATTGCATACCTGTTGCCAGAAGAGTCCAGGCAATTTTTAAGCAAGGATAATCCTAAGTAACCAGAGCTTTAATTTAATTGTTAATATTCTTCACCACAAAACCCACAAGAGAATAGGGATCATGTCTCCAATGGTAGAACGTGGGCTATTTTTAGGGAAATATTTTATTGCTCAATTTCCCATCCCTCTCTCCCAAAGCCAGTGCTTACCCCTTCTAGAATATGGCATACACTAGCAGATTATATCCTTAAAAAAAGCACATAACAACTTCCCACTAACTTGAAAAATAGCACAGTCTTACAACTCTTGATTCTGATGATGAGCTGTTACTTTTTTGGTCCATTAAAAGATTTCCAGCGTCTTCTGAACCAAAGCCATATTCAGATGTGTGTATAACATCACCGTGGATGGTCTTGTGAGCATAATATAATACACTTTGTCCAGGGATTGGAAGGTTTATTATTCACTTCAACAGAAATGTATGCAACATGTACAGTGTATCTAGCACTACATCAGTGTCTGGTGTTACAAAACAACGTGTGATAAAAATATGTTCAGGATCAATAGTCACCACGGAAATGAAAATTAAAACCTCAACAAGATATCACTATATGCCTATCAACGTGGCTAAAATGAAAAAAAAAATTATGCTACCCCATAGTTTTCTTTTGGGCTTAAAATCTCTGAACCTCGGAAAGCTAAAGACAAAGCCCAAGCAGCCAACTACTCTTCAGAACCCTTCTCAGACTACAGCACTCATTCAAACTGGCAAGTGGTGCTTGTGAGGCAGGCTCGGGGAAGCTGATTTAATCCAAAAGGGGCTCTTTAATTTGAGAAAATGATGAGTTACTTTTAATGGAACACGAGTTTTCCTTCAGACATAAATATAAACGGGGTTAAAAGCAATTCCAAGGTGAGCTGTAGATGATATCTAAACATTTGGGGTATCCCAGTTGTAGTTTATCACTTTAAACCCCACTGCTCAATTCTTATATTAACTGCAAGAAAAAAAAAAAAAAGGTATCCCAAAAGGATCAGAATATTCACGTACCACAGATTGAGCAGAAGAATAGTAACATATCTGCAGTAGAAATCTGACATAGGTTTGTTATATAGTGACAATTATTATTTTGTGATTATGGGTTATGTTGTGTTTACTTTAATACAAGCTTATGAATATGGACTACCTCTTAATCTCACCCCCTTCTTGAGTCTGTCTTCTTCGTAAACTTTTGTGTTTAATTTATAATGCAATACCAAATTGGATGTGAATGTAATGGGTGTCAACCTTTTTGTTCATTCTTACCAACAACAGTTATGTTGTAAATATGCCCACATAATAAATAGAATGGTGTTCTTTAGCACCATCTAGCTTACTTTTTGAGCAATTCACAAAATACAATTTATCTTTTACAATAATTGGTAAGAACACTTTTAGAGAGCATAGCTATGAAGGTCTATGAAGATAGGTCAAAATGACTACAAGAATCAAAAAAATCACTTTATGCACACTGTTGCCTTCTTACAGCATTAAGGGATTTGTCTTTTCATGCTGTCACTAGATCTTAAGAAATCATTTTCTTTCTGCTAATTGTCAGAAATGCTTCATTTGAATCAGTGGGAACATTTCACTTAACTGCTGGTCAGTTGTTGACAATCTTTAGAACTAATGTATTTTTTTATCAATGGACATTGAGAGCACTTTATAAAAATAATCTGTTGACACTCATTTTATATCATGAAATCCAAGTTATTGACATTGCCCTGAGAAAAAGAGCAAGGTCATACACAGAACAGGGAAACAAAATGTAATATGTTAGCCTATATTTAGCTGATAAACACAGTTAATTATGGAAAAATAGCATCTATTGTTTACCAAATACCTTCTAGAAGAAAATATTATGATCAATTTCTGATTGTGATAGACTAGGTTATTTTGATGTTTCCTAGTAGCTTATATTTCTGTCCCACCATTTAAATTTATCTATTCTTCATGAGGTTGCCACAATTTATTTTACAATAGCTACATGTTATATTTAATTTAATTTAAACTATATTTAATTTATGCCTGTTTTCAGCCCAGCAAATCTATTTAGGAGAAAGCATAGAATGCTGATAAATGCAAGATATGCACTAGTGTAATGTCTTTTATAAAAACACTTGATGCACATTAGCTAGGAAAAACATTAAAGCAATTGGAATTTTGAAACTAAGGTTTTAAGAAGTTAATAATATGGATACTCAAGCAAATATCAAAATATTTTGATATACTATATTTATGACCATACAATTTGGTTACCTTATGTTAGGTGAATGAAGTAAAATATGTTTAAAACAATCCATCAATATAGAAGTTGCAGAATTGTTAAAATAAGTACATTTTTTATAATTTTCTCATTGAAAAAAGTTATTCCTGACATGGCTACTTTGAATTGAAGCTTAGAATTAAATATAACAGTGTCAGTTTGGCTATTAAAATTACATAGAATTTTAAGGTATTAGAATAATTAAACTCCAGTCTTACTCATTTACTTACCCAACAAATTTATACTGAATAAACATTATTTGCCACTCACTCTTCTAAAGGGGCAGAATTTGATTGTACTCAATGCAATTAAAGTCTCTGATCCTAAAAAGTTTCTATTCTAAAAGGGTATACAAACTGATGTGTGTGTGTGTGTGTGTGTGTGTGTGTGCGCGCATGTGTGACGTATATGAAATAGTGTTAAGTGGTGTACAGGAAATTAAAGTAAGTGATGGGATAGTGACTTTTTTTATTTTCTTAGATTGCATGGGCAAAGAAATGACATTTAAGAAGAAATTTGAAGGTTAAAGAATCCACCACAGAAAGAGAAGAAGGAAGAATATTCCAGGAAATCAGAACATCCATTTCAAAAGACTCTTAAGTAGCTAAAAGTTTATCATATTTGAAAAACTACTACAGTGTGAATTTAACATAGGAGGTAAGATGAAGAGTGATGAGGCATATGGCTGGGGGCAGACCTCATAAGGCTTTCTACGCTAGAGGAAGGAGTTTCAATCTTCGCACCTTCCCGTCCTTCCTTCCTTCCTTCCTTCCTTCCTTCCTTCCTTCCTTCTTTCCTCCCTTCCTTCCTCCTACTTTCTTTCCTTTATCCCTTCTTTCATTCCTGCCTGCCTTCCTGCCTTCCTCCCACCTTCCCTCCTTCCCTTTCTTCCTTCCTTTTTTCCTTACTACAGTAATCACAGTGAAAGTTGACAGTGACTTTTATTAGGATCATGGAAAAACATATGTAAAGACATGGGCAGTGTCCATATATATTTGTAGGTAGCATAAATGGGAGTTTTTGATAAAATAAATTTCAGAGTTGGGGAAAGAGAAGTATCAAGGGGAATATAATTACTTTAGGCTTGACAAGTGGGTACTGTTTCTTTAACAATTGAATGCTAACATTGCCTCAACAAAATCCGGAGATGGGTAAACATACAAATTAAGTGATGGCAGGATCAAGATTTTTGATTCAGCTTGTTCAGTTTTGAGATGCGTGTCTTGTTGAGGTACCAAGTAATTATGGATATGAATCTAGTGTTTTGGCTAGAAGTCAGGGTAGGAAATACAGCTTCTGGAACCACCTTCACATGCATGCATTTTTTTCTCCCAAGAAACAGACCTATTAGCTTACCTAAAATAGTTTCAATAGCTGGTTTTATAGGAGACGGGAGAGAAAAATCCTATTTTTTTATTTTGTATTTTTTTTCATTTAAAAAACGGCATATTGATCATAGGAAATTTTAAAGCAAAGTAAAGAAAAAAGCAACAGTGTCGACACGAATGAACATAGAAATTAGTAATTTGTCATATTTATTTATAGCTTTTCTATGTAGAAAACAAATTATAAAGGTGAGAATGTTCACTGGGTAACATCGTTACAGCTAAAACATCACCAAACAACTTTAATTTAATTAGGAAGTTGTTTTTTTCTATAACTTGAACAGTGGTTCTATTCTAGAGTACATACTTACCTCGTTCATCACTTACCCAATCCTGCCCCCCATGCTCTTTTCTTTACAGGGTTTCAGACTCAACACCCCAGTACATGCTAGAAGCAGGAGTGAAATGTAGCTACTCTGGATAATGTTTAGCTAGATGCAGTGTTCAGGAAAAGCATCACACAGAGCAAAATATCCCAATCTGCTCCCCCTAACCAAACATTTAGCATTTTCTTTCCCTTTCCTTTTTGCAGGATGCAGCTACTCTTATGCACTTAATTTAATTTACAATATTTTGCTGATGGCCAGGCTTCCATATTTTCCGACATTATCCTTTTAGCATCTGCCTCTTTCATTCCTCGATCATTGCCTATAAGATTAAAAAGTCTTTATTCTGGAGCAAAGCCGTGTTTTTTACCCCATGCTTTGCCAACCTGGAAAGAGCTCCAGAGTCTTATCTCATATTTATACAGAATGCCAAATCCTGTTCCCTTAATTGTCTCAGCTGGGGAGCCAAGAGTGCATAAAACAGCTGGTGGCAAGTGTGTATATAGCAAATAGGTAGGGCAGACTCTCCTGCAAAATTCAATGTTGTACTAAGAATTTTTGCAGTTAGGGGTTCGTCCCTCTGGAGGAAACCAACACAATTGGTTCTGTTAAAACTCATTTACTATACACAACCACCTTCCAGATGGTAGCCTCTGACACCACAAAGTGCCCGAGGCAGAGTTGTGGTTGTAAAGATGTACATATGAATGTGATAGAGGAAGGAATATTTTTTTAACAAGCAACTGAAAAAGGCATTTAGGAAACGGAGACTTTGTCACTCTGCTCTTCAGAGTCCGTGGTATTGCTGTCATGCTTTGCAGTTAGCATAAAAATTGAGACGCTATTTTGTTCATTTGTACATGTGTTAGAGATCTATTTTAGATCTTCATTGTTTTTCTATAAATGTTCAACATGCTTTTTAAGACAGAAATGTTACAAAATTTTGCATATTTTGTTCATAATGCAGCCTTTGGAGGAGATTTATCTTTCTAAGTCTATGAATTTAGGATACTCTGAAGTGGAATCACTTTGTCTATTGTCTTTGTTCTCATAGTTTAGCCTTCAAGACCGAAGGTCACATTTACTGTGCATCTCTCATGTTCTGCTCATGCCTCTAAATTCCATCTATATATTTTTTATTGATTTCAAAATTAGATCCAGGCTTGGATGAGTCACAATGGACAAAAAAAGGATGAGTTGAAATGAATAAGTTAGTGTTTCATTCCATATTTGCAAAATCTATATTAATAACAATCACACTTAAGACATTTTTTCTTGACTTGGTAATATCTTGTCAATGTTATTTGGAAATGAAGCTGAGTCCCAAAGTAAGTTGCAGATTGATAATTTATATATAAAACATGATATAATCACTTTATTGTTTTAAGTTTCTCTCTCATCCAGAAGAGAATAGATTAAAACCAACAGAATGTAAATTTTTAAGGAACTCAAAATAACTATATGGGGAAAACTAAATTGTTAAAAATGATCTTCTGGTGTATAATAGAATTTTTTATGATAGCTTGATTTTATGTTCCTGGAATATCAGTATTGCGATTAGGACAGCAAGATTTGGGGCAAGATGTAAATGTCAATTCATAACGTGATTTGACAATTAGTTTTATGCATAATTATGTCATTTACTCACCCATTAGATGTATTGACGGTCTACTATGTGCCAGATACTGTTGAAATTGCAAGGGTACACTGCTAAGCCAACAAGCATAAAGGTGAAAAATTTTAAAAATATGGCCCATTTGGCACAAAATTAAAAGTTGAGTGAAATAGCTAAAAACTTAGAAAATCAAAAGCCAACTAACCTCACTTTCACATAATATAGATAATAGGAAAACAAGAGAACTGATTCTATAATTTGCTAAGAAACTGGCATTCAGGAAAGAGGAAAAAACTTATCAGTGTAGAATAATATAAACAGAAAAAATGATTACAGCCAAGTTCCTCCAATTCTTGATGACAGATTCATTTGATTTTGAATTGCATGGAAACTATACATCCATCAATTTGCTCTTATTCAGAGATATTTCTGAGGGGGATTTTGCTAGACTGTTGTTCGGGAAATTAGCTTTCTGTGTTGCATATGCCAGAATGGCATTCCTGGAATTTGTTTTTAAGTAAATGCCTTTGAGATTATAAAGAACTACACAATATACACCATCAAAAAGTTATTTTCAAATCAAATAATAAAATGTTTTTTCATGTATATTTTATATCCCCACTTAATAATAAAATAATTTAGATTTTCACCAGATGTCTTTATTATATCAGTCCAGATTTTTCTATTTCTCATGTGAGATCAGCACATTTCATATACTACACATTGGGGAAATAATGGAGAAAAGTGAAAAATAAATTTATAAGCTTGTGATAGTTCTAACTAAAAGGAACCTAGTAGATTGCTTCTTCCATGTACTTCTCAGAGGGAACAGGTAGATTTGGGGAATATGTATTTATTCCTAGCCTAACAAATGTATTCAGTCATAGATACTGAAATATCCCATGAAATTTGGCACAGGTAAAAAAAAATTGCCAGAGTATGTGTATATAAATATAAATAGTAACACTCATTTATGAGAAATTATAGATACCCTGTTAAAAGTGAATCTATATATATATATATATATATATATATATATATATATAAATTTAAAAGATTCACAAATACATACAAATTACTATAATAAGAACACACTGATAGTTAATTCTTTTAATTAAACATTGAACTTGTAAGGAATGACACTGAAATAAATTTAAAATTAAAAGGGATAAAATATGAGGGGAGATTACTTTTCAACAAAAAGAGCTATGCTTTGACTAAAAGCAAAAACAAATCTAGACTTTAAAATACTCTTTCGGGGCGCCTGGATGGCTCAGTAGGTTAAGAATCCAACTTCAACTGAGGTCATGATCTCTAGATTCGTGAGTTCAAGCCTTGCATCAAGCCCTTGCTGCCAGCACAGAGCCCGCTTTGGATCCTTTGTCTCCTTCTCTCTGCCCCTCACTCTCTCATAAATAAATACATAAATACATAAATAAATAAATAAACAAACATTTTAAATTAAATAAAATACTCTTTCAGCATGTATCAGTATCTTTTTGTCTCATTTCTCTTTATAAATACACTTAAGTATGTATACAATAATTAAGCAATTAGTAGATTGAGATTAAGACAACTCAAGTACAGATAATATCTATAACTTTAAAAATCTGATATTGGATTGGTTTTATTTTATTTTATGTTGTTTCAAGTTTTTACTTAAATTCTAGTTAGTTAACATATAGTGTAATATTGATTTCAGGAGAGATGGGCTTTATTTTTAAATAATGTTTGCTGATCCTACAAATTAGTACATTTACTTCTATTTTGCTTTTATTTCTTTTAAAGATTCTCGTTAAGAATCTTTGATAAAACGACACATGCAATAAGTTCTGGTATATTAATATAATGTCAGGTGGAAAGAAAAAATGAAAGTACAAATACTTTGATTAATTCTTTGTGGATCTTTAGCAAGGTAGTAACAGTGGTTTCCATGTTTCAAATATTGACAAGTCAAAAACAGTTCCTCCATACAATTTGTGATAAACCATCAGTTTAAATTCCACAGCATTATAATAAATACGAAAATAATTGGCCTATGCAAATAAACTACATATTTTCTAGTACTAATTAGTGTGTTATAAGATAGAATTCACAGATGCATTTTCCACACTTGGAATTTTTAAAGAAGGATGCTGTCAATTGTATGATTTTTTAAAAATCCATTTGGTATGTACTGAGGTCCTACAGATTGTCAGCTTTCTAATTAACTGCTGCCAAGACAAAATAATCCCTAAAGACCCTAACTTTGTCAATTTAGAGATCACAATAATTATTTTTATCATTTTAGAAAGGACCCCAAGGCCAGCAAGATTAGCGCGTTGGACAAACAGAGCACATAAAGTTTATAAAGTGTAGGGAAACCACAGCAACCTTAGCAGTGTGAGGAACTGTTGAATGGAGGAAGAGCCCTTACCACTACAAGGTCAGAAAGGGTAAGGACATGTGGTTGATGAAATCAAGAAAGCGAAAGCTGGGAAGGTCATCAGGCAGTATTATGGCCTTCAATGGAGAGGCTCTTCTTGTATAAGGTGAACCCACAGACAGGAAAATGGAGACAGTAGTAACAGAGCAAATTCCTCCTCCTCCCACACTCTGATCTGCTTGCCTTCCGGTGTTACCCATTGGCTTAAACCAATTGGAAGCAAGGAAGCATTGGAGCCAAATGAACTACACTAAACAGCCAACATCTTGGGGCACTGAGCAAGATATACCAGGATGGAGAGTGAATCCATATTGGCAAGTGAAAGATATCCCACATCCTCCATTCTTTTTACCCTCAGATCTCCTCCTTCCCTTCACCCCTTTCAGGTGGAATGCTGTGTTCCCAGTACAGTTTCTCATCCTCTATTGCATAATCAGAAGTGATATTAATTTGATCATGCTCCTTCCAGAAACTTAAAATGTTAGCTTTCCAGGGTTCTTCATACTAGGTAGCAGGAGGTGGTTGATAAATGAAATAATTTATTAGCATACAGCACATTGCCATAGATGTCTGTTTTATAGCCATAAGGCTCATATTGTGATCATATTCACCATCTCCCTCCTCTATGTTTCCTTTAACTTCAGCTGGACAGTCTTTTACCTACTAAATCACATCATTTGAGTTCTTGGGGACCTTATCTTTACTAAGTTGCAGCTTATTAGGACTATTGGAAAGAAGAATTAAAATGCAACTCAGTGAGTAATACTGGTTAGAAAAAAAACCTTCATTGTCCCTATTGTGAATCAGTCAGTCGATTTTTTTCCAAGTACAGTTGATACACAACCTTCTCCTATGCTGTAGGCTCAGTGGATGAAGACCCCCAATTGTCCAATGATGGTCTTAACTTCTATTGTGTCAGAAATGTGACTTACTTCTCTCAGAGAAGCATTCATCCTTCAGGCACTAGAACCTCCCAACCCATCAAGATTGTAGGGACAAAAAAACATTTCCTTTAGTCAGTTGACAATTTTAAAGTGCAATGAGACACTGTTGGTGGGAATGCAAACTGGTGCAGCCACTCTGGAAAACAGCATGGACGTTCCTCAAAAAGTTAAAAATATAACTACTCTATAATCCAATAATTGTACTACTAGGTATTTACCCAAAGGATACAAAAACATTGACTCAAAGGGATACATGCACCCTGATGTTTATGGCAGCATTATAAACAATAGCCAAATTATGGAAAGGGCTCAAATGTCCAACAACTGATGAATGGATAAAGAAACTGTGGTATATATAGACAATGGATTATTACTCAGCCACTAAAAAGAATGAAATCTTGCCATTAGCAATGACATGGATAAAGCTAGAGAGTATTATGCTAAACTAAATAAGTCAGAGAAAGACAAATAAAATATTATTTCACTCATATGTGGAATTGAAGAAACAAAACAAATGAACACAGTGGGGCAAAAAGAGAGAAAAACCAAGAAATAGACTTTTAACTATAGAGAAGAAACTGATGATTACCAAAATGGAGGTGAGCAGGTGGATGGGTTAAATAGGTGACGGGGGAGTGCACTTGTGATGAGCACCGGGTGTTGTATGTAAGTGTTGAATCACTAAACTCTACATCTGAAACTAATACTACACTGTATGTTAAGTGTTAACTAACCAGAATTTAAATATAAACTTGAAAAAAACTAAAATAAATAAATAAATAAAAATATATTCTATCATGTGGGACAGCAACTTCATTGCATAGTTTTCTTAAATTAATTTTGTCTGGCCATTTCACCAATGCCAGCTGCCTCTGAATGATGGAGAATAGTAAGGTCAGTGAAATTTTGTGAGATTGAGCCTATATCCTTTTGCAAGATAGTCATGCTTGGGTAAAGTCACGTCTATAAAATGTAGAACTGATTAAAACATTTTTGTTTTGAAAGTATTCAGTTAACTTCTCATTTCCTCTAAAACTCAAAAATTTTAATACACAATTAAGTTTAAAATCAAGATTTAATTTTTCATTCTGTTTTTATTGTCTACTAACAATTTTTGGATTCTCAAATTAAAACTAGACCACTTGCTATTTACTTTTTTTACTCTTTCACAGTTTGTGTACAGTTCTGCATTTCTGAAAATATCCTAATTCATCATTTCTAATTACCCAACATTTATTATTAAAATTCAGCTCAAAAACTAGCCCTTCTAAATTTTCCAAGACCTGTAGATATATATAAACATACACAAACACAGCCTTCTGTGCCTTGTTTCTGTCTGTTGAAATATCTGAGAGCAGTCAATATACTTAGACTACAACTCTACGTGACTCTGTGGATCATTTCTGATTTTAAGCTCCTTGAAGCCAGAGATCACATTACATAATTTGTGAACCACGGTACCAAGCTTAATAGTTTTTCATCAGTTCTTTATTGAATTTGAACTAATGCACATTTTTGTATTAAGAAGAGTATGATAAAATCATAATGATAATAAATCAATCATACTTTATTACTGAATATTGCAATTTGTTTTTCATCTTTTTTTTTCAGGAATCAATGTCATACATAGAGTGCTTAACTTGTTCTATTTGCATTCCTGATGTTTTACAAAGCATATTTGATGCTTCTCTGCTATCACATTTTAGTGAAGTGGATGCTCTAAGTAAAGAGGCAAAACATCTTCAAAGTCTCCTGTTGCCTTAGTCAACACTGAAAATACTTACAAACAGGTTAGTGGGCACTTAGACCTTATTTGTTATCAATTATGATTAAATTAGTAAACATTTATTAAAATGTTGCATAAACATATACTTTAACAGGATAAAAGCATTTTACTGTAAGCATGTAGGGTTGTTGCTACGTTCAGTGACTAAAGCATGTATAAGTGTTTAGTTCTACAACAAATCGTGTTAATTATAAAAGCATGGCAAGTGTTAAAAAGTATTTTAGAATTTGAGATAACTGTACAGAAATATTCATTTGTGTATATTTCTCATTCTCTTATATTGCAAAATGTTCACCCAAAAGTTATGTGAATATGAAAGCTAAAAATTTCAGTCCCAAATACCTTTTGAAAAATTACCAATTATTTCCACTAGATAATAACAATTTGTTGAGAAAAAATGTGAAATCGTCTGGGTATTAGTGTTTTTATTAGTAATACATGAGACCATGATGTTCACAAATATAAGGTAAAACTAAAGCTTGTGATTTAAGATAACATTACTCTTTTATTGCAATTTTTATTGTATTTTGAACTTTAAGGATGTAATTTGCAATCATATTTTGGTATCAAATGTGGAGTTGCTGTTGAGTGTACTAAATTTTTGCTGGTGAATCAGTTTTTGGAAACTTAAGCATATTAGTGTAAATGTGCTGAAATTAGGACATTTGGCAATTTGTATGTATAGATATATATTCATTATAGAACTTGCTCATTAGTTTGTCAATTTTTCACTCATTCAATTGATAACATTATATTATAAGATTATTAATACATATTGATATAAAACAGCATTGGAAGATTTTGGAAAAACAATGATAAAAATAAATACAAACATCCTGTCATGATGCTTAAAATTACTCAAGAATCTAAAATGACTACAGGTAGATTATAGCTACCTACATGTATGGATGAATAGATAGATGGATAAATAGATAGATATGTAGTTAAATAGATAATCAATGTAAATAAACACTGAAGATGAATTTAGGTGAGTATAACAGGAATACCTACTTGGGAATTGATAGTCAAATTAGGTCTATTTGAAAATGAAACACTTATAGGAAGTAAGTCAAATGATGAACAGGGGAAAGGCAGTTTATGGAAAGGGAAGAACGTTTGCTTTGGTTCAATAAATATTTCATTGTGTTCAAGAAATTAAAAAAAAATCCACAGTGAGTAGAACATGAAGGGGAAAGCAACAACGAGAGAGACAAGGTTGGTAAATTAGACAAAAAAAGAAAATGGCACAGAAGTAGGGAGCAAACATTAGGCTTTGTGAATTAACTTAATTACTATGGGAAATGACTGAATGGTTTGAATCATAGAAAGGTTGGAGTATTATACTTATTGAAAAATCTCTCAACTTTATGGAGAATGAATTGGAGGTGGTCTTTGGATCTAAGAGTAGAATGAGAGAAACATATTAAAGTTTCAACGTAATGCAGGATGATGCTGGCTGCACAGAATGATGGCAGGCACCCTGGAGAACAGTGAAGGTATGGATACATTTTGAGATGTTAGATATCCACAGATTGGTGATGATATTTGAAAGACCAAAGTAGGAAGGAAAAGGACATATAACATTACATCAAAGATAATCCCTAGCTTTTAGGAAGAACCAACCTGTTTGTTAAAATAAAACTTACTGAAATGGAGAACACAGACTAAATTGTTTCACTAAATCGGTGGAGGGTCAGGTGCACAGTGGGGATGGGAAAGCGGTAGGGTGAGAAGTGAATCAGGCACTCAGTTCTGAGCACATTAACTTTAAAGTGGCTAAGAAATTAGCCAATTAGTACAACTGGAATTATTAAGAATGTAATTGAATGTATGGGTCTGGAATTCCAAAGATGAAAAATATAATTTATGAGCTGATACTAGATGATTTTAAAAATTTAAAAATTCATTTAAATTAAAAAATTAAATTAATTAATTCACCTAGAAAAGGAGGGGACATGAGAAAACAAGAGTCTAAGGCAAAGTCTTGAGGAGTGACACATCAGGTTGAATAGTAATAGCTATGAAAGAAAATGGAGAAAAAAAATGTAATCTGATGTAGATTAAGGAAAAAGAATATTTCAAAAGAAATGTTCTTTCAGTTGTGTTGAATGTTGCTAAGATGTCAAACTAATTGGCTAAATATGCAAAGAAATAATTTCAATATTAAGATAACTGCTTACTTTGTTTATATTCTAAACAAAGACTTACACAATTTGCCTGCGTGTATCATGCCTAGAATTAAAACTAAGGGGAATTTGAAATATTAATGAGTAACATTGCATCAATAGATTTTTAGATAAAACCCTCAGAGAAGAATAAAATCGCATATGTGTTTTCTTATGAAATGAAATTGATCTATAGCATTAATTAAATTTAGTAATTGTTTATATTTAATCAGTTTTTACAGAGTGTTACAACATTGTATGAACTTGTGAAAAGAAAATAATATGTAGGGTTGTTATCAATTGTATTAAATATGGTGTAAAGACTGTTAGTTTTTGATAATATGTAGAGATAGCAAGTATGTTAATACTTGTACTGAATGGTTTATATCAGGGAAACTCCTGAAATTCTTAAAAGTATAAGAATTAGAGTTATATTTATTAAGAACAAAATCTTGAATGACATTCAGAACAAAGATAAATATTCTTTTCTTCATTACCATTGCATATTTTGCTTCAAATGCATTGATGTTTAATAGCAATTACTTGAATCAAAGCAAAATTAATCCTTGTTTCATTTGTAGTTAAAAAACACCTAGGCAGTTTTCACAGAATTCATAGATAGACGTACATGGGATTCTGTCTCGTACCTACTCCATTATTGCAGGATTCCCTAGAAAAGCTCCAGTCTTACAAAAGCAGCTGCTTGTATTTAGTGATAATCCTCTGTACTATTAGTTTTGTCTTTTGGGATAGGAAATTGATTACCTAACCTTAACATAGTGAAGACTTTGCATGTGTCTTGCTTTCTGCCTCAGACAGTAAATTAGTTGTATAAACAGTAAAAAATAATTACGAATACAATGATGCTTTAGTTGGTTAGAAAAATTTAGAGAAAATGAAAAATAGGCTCTTATTTTTATTTTCCGTAGTGTTGTTTTATTTACTCTTATTTATTATTTTGTTTATTTTTATTTTCCATAATAAGTTACAAATTAAAATGCTACTGCCTTAAATAATGCATTTTATGGTGAGCTCTTTATGCTTTTAGTAACATATCCATAAACGCTTTAGCAGAGAGAGCTGATAGGTAAATGAGTGACACTGAATAGAATTACATATCAGGATGCCTGTATTTCTATCCAAAGGGAAACTGCTTTTAACTTGGACACTAACAGAGTATGACAATATCTGTTCATTAACTGAATAAAACAGATCAATTACAAACAACAAAAAATTGAACATTTTCTCTCAAACATACTTGGTTAGTTAGTACTAAGGAATTCAAAATTAGTGTGAATACCACTCTGAATAACAAATATTTATGTGTATGTAATTTTTATTTAATTAGCTGCAAAACCAAATTTACAGTGTCCTCAAATATAGTAAATATTCAGCCATTACCGACAATTTTTTTTACCAACAAATTCTTTTATCTCTTGTCCATATGACAATCTCTCAGTGTCTCATGAAGTCTTATGCCACTGTACAAAATAGACTCCACTGAGAAAAACTCCACTGAGAAAAAAATACGTATTTCCTTCTGCTAAGTACCTAGTGTTCTACCAACCTTGATGACAACTTTAAGTTTTTTTATGGATCCCAACAGAAATGCAAGTGGGAAGATAAAAACTTCCTGGAGATAGTACTATGATTGGAAATTCTCAGTGTATGTGGGAAATAGATACTGTGTCTAATATATTAAGTATATTAAATATATAATGCATTAAATATATATTATACATATACACACACACATTATATATATTTAACACACACACACACACACACACACAAACACATATATACAGATAGGTACAGTATTAGCTTGTTTCAAAATTTTCCTTAGAAAATATGATTTCTTTTCCCTCCAAGTTTACCTTTCCTTAAAAATGTAACCTTCCAAACATCCTAGATTTCTTTTTAAGTCTTCACCTTCTACCTGGTGTGGGCCAGAGGCTCCACGTTCTCCTCCATCACTTATGAGAAGCAGATGTTCTACTTTTAACAATACAAATCATGTCTCCAGTGGTCCATAACCCCTCTGGGTTCAGTAATGTCTTATTTTAGATATATATAGGTTGCTCTTACTTTCTAATTTGTTTAGATATTCACTTTAAAGGATATGTGCCTTATGCCAGTATTATTAGGTTTTTATGGTAGGAGGGTTTCTAAACACGTAGTTTATTATATTTTTGAAGTCAAGGCAAAATCACATCATGATATCTTATTATTAGATGTGGAAATTTTCCACATCATTTTTGAATTTAATAATTATCTTGTTTCTCTTGAACTTGTATTTCCTTCAGTCATTTTAAGATACATTTTTTCTCGGGGCGCCTGGGTGGCGCAGTCGGTTGAGCGTCCGACTTCAGCCAGGTCACGATCTCGCGGTCCGTGAGTTCGAGCCCCGCGTCAGGCTCTGGGCTGACGGCTCGGAGCCTGGAGCCTGTTTCCGATTCTGTGTCTCCCTCTCTCTCTGCCCCTCCCCCGTTCATGCTCTGCCTCTCTCTGTCCCAAAAATAAATAAAAAACGTTGAAAAAAAAAATTAAAAAAAAAAAAAAAGATACATTTTTTTCTCTAAGTGTTGTGAATAAATAGCATTGGAGCTTTTACCGGAATTTTTTAAAAGTCAAGATTATTTGGATGTATCAATCTGTTCATAACTTTGAATACTATCATCCATCAACATTGAGAATGTCTCCCTTTAGTCAGCTTCTTTTTTATTTTTTTTATTTTAATATGAAATTTATTGTCAAATTGGTTTCCATACAATACCCAGTGCTCATCCCAACAGGTGCCCTCCTCATTTGTAATTTGAATTTTTCCGAGGAGCTTTGTTATTGTTGGTGGAAAATTTATTTCATTGTATTTTTTTAGTTTGTTTTTTATTAACCCGCACGCAATTCCTTGCCTTCCAGTTTGTTGAAGCACTAGGTCAGACAACATTTGCCGCAATAACATCTGTCAAAGTGGCTAGCCATAAAAACCCCAGCACCAGATTCGTCTGAAGGGCACTCCCAATGAAGGCAACTAATTTTACCATTCTCATCCACCTTATAGTAGGACAGCCAGCTTAACCTTCTTTTTCTTATGCTTATTCTTCCTGGGAATGGTGTAAGACTTCTTCCTTTTCTTAGCACCACCATGAAGTTTCAACACAAGATAGAGTGGACTCCTTTCAAATGTTGTAGTTAGAAAAAGTACATCCACCTTCCAGTTGCTTGCCAGCAAAACCAGGCTCTGGCTCTGCTGATCAGGAGAAATTCCCTCCTTACCCCGGATTTTGGTCTTTACCTTTTCTATTGCATCCGAGGGCTCGACCTCTAGAGAGATGGTCTTCCCCATAAGGGTTTTCACGAAAATCTACATCTTGGCAGAGGTTCCACCACAGACGGCAGATCATAAAGGGATTCTATGGTGTTTTCATCAGTTTAATTTTATAAATTCAATAATTATTTATGGATGCTTATTCTCTATCCACAAAAAAATTTTAAAATACTTTTTGATATATTATTTAGGCAGTTACATTTTCTGCACGTGATATATTTTTTTCTTGCCAATACTCATGATCCTAATTTCCCATTTCTTGTCTTATGGAATTAACTGACTTCCAGTGTAATGTGAAATGATTGGTATATAGCAGTTTTGGTTCCCCCTGAGCTGAATGGAAATATTTCTAAAGTATGATCACTAGGGATGACTTTAGGTCTACATTTTTTAAGATCTCCTTTAATACTACTCTAAAAAAGTTCCCTTCTATTATTAGTTTTAGATATTTATTTATTTAAAAATCCTTTATACACTTAAGCATTGGTTTTTTTTACCTTAATTTTTCCTTTATATGTTTCCTATTTATTCAATTAATGTGGTGGAATTTATTAATATATGTTTTCATGTTTATGTATCCTTACTTTTTTAGAAAAAACACTGCTGAATTTGATGTTGGTGGATTCCTAGAAAGGTAATAAATAACCCCCTTTCCTTCATCTAACCAATTGGAAAAAATAATTTTGGTTGATTCATTAAGAATGCAAATCAGAGAATCCTGGGAAGATGGCGGCGCAGGAGGACACTGGGCTCACCGCACATCCTGCTGATCATTTAGGGTCCACATACACCTGCCTAAATAACCCAGAAAACCGCCAGAAGACTAGCAGAACGGAGTCTCTGGAGCCAAGCGCAAACGAGAGGCCCACAGAAGAGGGTAGGAAGGGTGGAGAGGCGGTGCATGCTACATGGACTGGCCGGAGGGAGCCAGGGCAGAGGGGCAGCCCGCCAGCCAAGCAGAGCCCCCGAGTCTGGCTTGCAAAGGCGGAGGGGCCTGACGGAGTGTGTTCCCACAGCAAGCGGACTTAGCATCTGGAAGGTTATAAGCTAACAGCTCTGCTCGGAGAAAGTGAGGGCTGGAGGACAACGGGAGGGAGAGTTGTTGAGCCCCGGATGACAGAACGCAGCTTGGCGGGGAACAAAGGTCCTCACCAGCGCCATCTCCCTCACCTATCCACCAGTCAAAATCTCAAAGGGAACCAGTTCCTGCCAGGGAACTGGCAGGCACCGCGCAAACACCCAAAGCTGCGCTTCTGCGGATCCATCCCTCCAGCGGGTCTGACTCCCTCCCAGTGCAGCAGGGCCCCTCCCAAAGCGGATCTCCCAAGGAAAAGTGAGCTGAGGCTGCCCCTCCCACCCCTGTGCACCTTGCCGATCCACCCCCAGCTAATATGCCAGATCCCCAGCACCACAAGCCTGGCAGTGTGCAGGTAGCCCAGACGGGTCACGCCACCGCACAGTGAATCCCGCCACTAGGAGAGGGGAAGAGAAGGTACACACCAGTCTGACTGTGGCCCCAGCGGTGGGCTGGGGGCAGACATCATGTCTGACTGCAGCCCTGCCCACCAACGCAAGTTATTCAAGACAGCACAGGGGAAGTGCCAGGCAGTTCCGCACCACTCCAGGGACTATCCAAAATGACAAAAGGGAAGAATTCCCCTCAAAAAAACCTCCAGGAAATAACAACACCTAACAAACTGATCAAAAACGATTTAAACAATATAACAGAAAGTGAATTTAGAATAATAGTCATAAAATTAATCGCTGGGCTGGAAAACAGTATAAAGGACAGCAGAGAATCTCTTGCTACAGAGATCAAGGGACTAAGGAACGGCCAGGAGGAGCTAAAAAATGATATTAATGAGCTGCAAAATAAAATGGGGACGACCACAGCTTGGATTGAAGAGACAGAGGAGAGAATAGGTGAACTAGAAGATAAAATTATGGAAAAAGAAGAAGCTGAAAAAAAGAGAGATAAAAAATCCAGGAGAATGAGGGCAAAATTAGAGAACTAAGTGATGCACTAAAGAGAAATAATATAAGCATAATTGGTATTCCAGAGGAGGAAGAGAGAGGGAAAGGTGCTGAAGGTGTACTTGAAGAAAAAATAGTTGAGAACTTCCCAGATCTGGGGAAGGAAAAAGGCATTGAAATCCAAGAGGCACAGAGAACTCCCTTCAGACATAACTTGAATCGATCTTCTGCCCGACATACCATAGTGAAACTGGCAAAATACAAGAATAAAGAGAAAATTTTGAAAGCAGCTAGAGATAAATGTGCTCTAACATATAAAAGGAGACCTATAAGACTCGTGACTGATCTCTCTACTGAAACTTGGCAGGCCAGAAAGGAATGGCAGAAGATCTTCAATGTGAAGAACAGACAGAATATGCAGCCGAGAATCCTTTATCCAGCAAGTCTCTCATTTAGAATAGAAGGAGAGATAAAGGTCTTCCCAAACAAACAAAAACTGAAGGAATTTGTCACCACTAAACCAGCCCTACAAGAGATGCTAAGGGGGATCCTGTGAGACAAAGTACCAGAGACATCGCTACAAGCATGAAACCTATGGACATCACAATGACTCTAAACCCATATCTTTCTAAAATAACACTGAATGTAAATGGACTAAATGTGCCAACCAAAAGACATAGGGTATGAGAATGGATAAAAAAACAGGACCCATCTATTTTCTGTCTACAACAGACTCATTTTAGACCTGAGGACACCTTCAGATTGAGAGTGAGGGGATGGAGAACTATTTATCATGCCACTGGAAGTCAAAAGAAAGCTGGAGTACCCATACTTATATCAGACAAACTAGACTTTAAATTAAAGGCTATAATAAGACATGAAGAAGGGCATTATATAATAATCACAGGGTCTATCCATCAGGAAGAGCTAACAAATATAAATGTTTATGCGCCGAATACGGGAGCCCCCAAATATATAAAACAATTACTCACAAACATAAGCAACCTTACTGATAAGAATGTGGTAATTGCAGGGGACTTTAACATTCCACTTAACAGAAATGGATAGATCATCTAGACACACAGTCAATAAAGAAACAAGGGCCTTGAATGCTACATTGGATCAGATGGACTTGACAGATATATTTAGAACTCTGCATCCCAAAGCAACAGAATATACTTTCTTCTAGAGTGCACATGGAACATTCTCCAAGATAGATCACATACTGGGTCACAAAACAGCCCTTCATAAGTATACAAGAATTGAGATCATACCATGCATACTTTCAGACCACAATGCTATGAAGCTTAAAATCAACCACAGGAAAAAAGTCTGGAAAACCTCCAAAAGCATGGTGGTTAAAGAACACCCTACTAAAGAATGAATGGGTCAACCAGGCAATTAGAGAAGAAATTTAAAAAAAATATATGGAAACAAACGAAAATGAAAATACAACAATCCAAACGCTTTGGGATGCAGTGAAGGCAGTCCTGAGAGGAAAATACATTGCAATCCAGGCCTATCTCAAGAAACAAGAAAAATCCCAAATACAAAATCTAACAGCACACCTAAAGAAAATAGAAACAGAACAGCAAAGACAGCCTAAACCCAGCAGAAGAAGAGAAATAATAAAGATCAGAGCAGAAACAAACAATATAGAATCTAAAAAAAACTGTAGAGCAGATCAATGAAACCAAGAGTTGTTTTTTTGAAAAAATAAACAAAATTGACAAACCTCTAGCCAGGCTTCTCAAAAAGAAAAGGGATATGACCCAAATAGATACAATCATGAATGAAAATGGAATAATTACAACAAATCTCTCAGAGATACAAGCAATTATCAGGGAATACTATGAAAAATTCTATGCCAACAAACTGGACAACCTGGAAGAAATGGACAAATTCCTAAACACCCACACTCTTCCAAAACGCAATCAGGAGGAAATAGAAAGCTTGAACAGACCCATAACCAGCGAAGAAATTGAATCAGTCATCAAAAATCTCCCAACAAATAAGAGTCCAGGACCAGATGGCTTCCCAGGGGAGTTCTACCAGACGTTTAAAGCAGAGATAATACCTATCCTTCTCAAGCTATTCCAAAAAACAGAAAGGAAAGGACAACTTCCAGACTCATTCTATGAAGCCAGTATTACTTTGATTCCTAAACCAGACAGAGACCCAGTAAAAAGAGAGAACTACAGGCCAATATCCCTGATGAATATGGATGCAAAAATTCTCAATAAGTTACTAGCAAATCGAATTCAACAGCATATAAAAAGAATTATTCACCGTGATCAAGTGGGATTCATTCCTGGGATGCATTCACAAATCAACATTCACAAATTCACAAATCAATCAATGTGATACATCACATTAATAAAAGAAAAGATAAGAATCATATGATCCTGTCAATTGATGCAGAAAAGGCCTTTGATAAAATTCAGCAACCTTTCTTAAAAAAAAAAAAACCCTTGAGAAAGTCGGGATAGAAGGAACATACTTAAAGATCATAAAAGCCATTTATGAAAAGCCCACAGCTAACATCATCCTCAATGGGGAAAAACTGAGAACTTTTTCCCTGAGATCAGGAACACGACAGGGATGCCCACTCTCACCACTGTTGTTTAACATATTGTTGGAAGTACTAGCATCAGCAATCAGACAACAAAAGGAAATCAAAGGCATCAAAATTGGCAAAGATGAAGTCAAGCTTTCACTTTTTGCAGATGACATGATATTATATATGGAGAACCCAATAGACTCCACCAAAAGTCTGCTAGAGCTGATACATGAATTCACCAAAGTCACAGGATACAAAATCAAAGTACAGAAATCAGTTGCATTCTTATACACTAATAATGAAGCAACAGAAAGACAAATAAAGAAACTGATCCCATTCACAATTGCACCAAGAAGCATAAAATACCTAGGAATAAATCTAACCAAAGATGTACAAGATCTGTATGCTGAAAACTATAGAAAGCTTATGAAGGAAATTGGAAAAGATATAAAAAAATGGAAAAACATTCCGTGCTCATGGGTTGGAAGAATAAATATTGTTAAAATGTCAATACTACCCAAAGTTATCTACATATTCAATGCAATCCCAATCAAAATTGCACCAGCATTCTTCTTGAAGCTAGAACAAGCAATCCTAAAATTCATATGGAACCACAAAAGGTCCTGAATAGCCAAAGTAATTTTGAAGAAGACCAAAGCAGGAGGCATCACAATCCCAGACTTTAGCCTCTACTACAAAGCTGTAACCATCAAGACTGCATGGTATTGGCACAAAAACAGACACATAGACCAATGGAATAGAATAGAAACCCCAGAACTAGACCCACAAACGTATGGCCAACTAATCTTTGACAAGCAGGAAAGAATATCCAATGGAAAAAAGACAGTCTCTTTAACAAATGGTGCTGGGAGAACTGGACAGCAACATACAGAAGGTTGAAACTAGACCACTTTCTTACGCCATTCACAACAGTAAACTCAAAATGGATAAAGGACCTGAATGTGAGACAGGAAACCATCAAAACCCTAGAGCAGAAAGCAGGAAAAGACCTCTCTGACCTCAGCTGCAGAAATTCCTTACTTGACACATCCCCAAAGGCAAGGGAATCAAAAGCAAAAATGAACTATTGGGACCTTATGAAGATAAAAAGCTTCTGCACAGCAAAGGAAACAGCCAACAAAACCAAAAGGCAACCAACGGAATGGGAAAAGATATTTGCAAATGACATATCGGACAAAGGGCTAGTATCCAAAATCTATAAAGAGCTCACCAAACTCCACACCTGAAAAACAAATAACCCAGTGAAGAAATGGGCAGAAAACATGAATAGACACTTCTCTAAAGAAGACATCCGGATGGCCAACAGGCACATGAAAAGATGCTCAATGTCGCTCCTCATCAGGGAAATGCAAATCAAAACCACACTCAGATATCACCTCACACCAGTCAGAGTGGCCAAAATGAACAAATCAGGAGACTATAGATGCTGGAGAGGATGTGGAGAAATGGAAACCCTCTTGCACTGTTGGTGGGAATGCAAATTGGTGCAGGCACTGTGGAAGACAGTGTGGAGATTCCTCAAAAAATTAAAAATAGACCTACCTTATGACCCAGCAATGGCACTGATAGGAATTTACCCAAGGGATACAGGAGTACTGATGCATAGGGGCACTTGTACCCCAATGTGAGAACAGTACTCTCAACAACAGCCAAATCGTGGAAAGAGCCTAAATGTCCATCAACTGATGAATGGATAAAGAAATTGTGGTTTATATACACAATGGAGTACTACGTGGCAATGAAAAAGAATGAAATATGGCCCTTTGTAGCAACGTGGATGGAACTGGAGAGTGTGATGCTAAATGAAATAAGCCATACAGAGAAAGACAGATACCATATGGTTTCACTCTTATGTGGATCCTGAGAAACTTAACAGAAACCCATGCGGGAGGGGAAGGAAAAAAAAAAGAGGTTAGAGTGGGAGAGAGCCAAAGCATAAGACACTCTAAAAACTGAGAACAAACTGAGGGTTGATGGGGGGTGGGAGGAAGGGGAGGGTGGGTGATGGGTATTGAGGAGGGCACCTTTTGGGATGAGCACTGGGTGTTGTATGGAAACCAATTTGACAATAAACTTCATATATTGGAAAAAAAAAAGAATGCAAATCAAAAGAGAGAAAATTATTTCTATTACCAAGAAAGACTGTGATAGGATACTGTGGCTTATTTTCCTTATCCATGTGGACTTGTTAATTCTCCTGGACAAAATTAGACGGACTTCCCTTGGGGTCATATACACTGCTGGAAAATTCCATGTCTTTCCATTAAGATTCTACTATGGTAACCTTTATAACATTAAGGAGCTAGTCTTCAGATTCTCCCTGTTTTCCCTTTTTTCTTTAATTAGATTTCTAATTTGCCTTTCTACTTCTATTATTGTCACACTTATTTATGTCTTTATGTATTTAAATAGATAAATATTTTTTATAAGACTGGAAGTCTCTTAGTTTATTTGTAATGCCAATTTGCTTTATCCAGCAAGTTTTCTTATATGGTACTTCATTGAATTTAAGCTCTGTTTCAAAACTATTCAGGTTTCCATTTTCAACTATGTATTTTTTCTATTTTTCTATTCGAAACGAATATTTCTTTTTTGAGCCTATTTGTGTATAGATCAGAATAGTATGTCCTAGTAGTTAATTTAAATTTTTTTATTTATTATTGAGAAGAGTATTTATTATTATATCTACTGTTACAGAGTTTATTCACTCATTCAATAAATAATTACACATCACCTACTATGTGCCAGATAGTTTTCTAAGAACTAAGATTATATCAGTGAATCAGATACAAACTCCTAATTTTTAAAAATTTTTTTTAACGTTTATTTATTTTTGAGACAGAGAGAGACAGAGCATGAAGAGGGGAGGAGCAGAGAGAGAGGGAGACACAGAATCCGAAACAGGCTCCAGGCCCTGAGCTGTCAGCATAGAGCCTGACACGGGGCTCGAACTCATGGACCATGAGATCATGACCTGAGCCAAAGTCGGACGCTTAACCGACCAAGCCACCCAGGCGCCCCACAAACTCCTAATTTAATGGATTGTATATTATAGGAAGAAATTTGGGAGGGGAAAGCCAGGTAAAGAAGCAAAATAAATTGTATGATAAAATCTAAGGAAAAGAAACAGCAAGATTGGGAAAAGGAATAGGAATACCAAGGACAGTAATGGATCCAAATGTTTACCCTACATGCAAACCAAACCATTACTTTGCCACAATGTTATGGATGTTGATTAAAGAGATGAGCCCCCCCCCCCCCGGGTCAGAGGTAAATGACGTTAGTACTGATGGCACAGGAAAAATCATGAACATTAGCATATTTGCCTCAGTTCTGCTTGAACCTGTGTCCCACAAGGGCAACATTGATCAGCGAAGAAAGATGCTGTATCCACAATTTGTCACATTACAGAGGAGGAACTCAGAGCAGAAAGAATCTGAATCCTTTATAACAGAGAATAAGAAAACCTGTCATTTGTTCTGAAGGAGACACTATATTTTCCAAGATTGTTCATCATACAAACATACCAGAAAAGATAGTCCCTCCCCCAACAAAAAACAAAAACAACAACAACAAAAAAAAAACAGTGTGTGTCTTCATTCACAAGACATGCAAAAATGTAAGAGACTCAAGTGTCTCCTCATAATATTCACCTGTTGGTTTTCCATCTTGGCTTCAGTTGAATTTTCTCATGTGTAAACTGATATTAGCCAATCTGAATAATGTGACCAACAGTGGCTGATCAAATCTGTTCTATTTGTCTCACAGGGAACTTAAGGCTAACTTCTCAGAGAGAAGTTGACCAAGGAAGCACAGTTAGCCTCGTTTCAGTGAATCATCCTAGTTATCTGAAGGATACATAATCTATTGGTATAGTTTCTTTAGTTACAAGTCTTCGGGTGCCTGGGTGGCTCAGTTGGTAAAGTGTCCAATTTCAGTTCAGGTCATGATCTCACAGTTCATGAATTCAAGCCCCACATCGGGCTTTGTGGGACAGCTCAGAGCCTGGAGACTTCTTCAGATTCTGTGTCTCCCTCTCTCTCTGCCCTTCCCCACTCATGCTCTGTCTCTCTCCCTCTCTCAAAGATAAATAAACATTTAAAAAATTAAATATTTGCAAATCTTTTATGATCACCCTAAGGGGCATGTCACCATGGTATTAGGAGGAAAATAAATTAATTCCTAGGGTTGATTCCAGATAATAAGTACAGTTCCAGAGGTCCATAGAAAGAAAGTGTTGGTTACAACTGTTGGAGCCTTGAAAGCTCTACTTACATCTGTTAAGAAGCACAAGTCCACAGATTCTCCAACATAACCTGGCAGATGACTCATAGGCCCTGGAGTTTCCAGTTCAATTGGATTATTGAGTTTAGGTCTTGTTTTTGGAGGGATTGCCTGTTGGTAGTTATTTTAATTTGCCCAACTCGCCCAAACTAATAGCTAAATGGCATTCTTTAGCCTATAAAAAGACTGAGAAACAGCCAAGAGGAAGGGAGTGAGAAAAAAATCCTGAGGTATTGACAGGCATTTTGTGGGGGGAGGTTCAGGAGCCAGGGCCATCCTTTTAGTTTCTGAGAGTGCTTCAAAAATTAAAGAAAATAATGATCAGACTGTGACAGGGTTTTTGACCGTCAGAAGAATCAAGTATTATAAATATATTCACACAATCCTAAGGAGCTTTATTTGGTGAACAGGCCTCTGAATTTTGTCAGGGATTATCATCTACCTCTGCAAAACACTGAACCTCCAGAATCTTCATTTAGGTAGCAAGCCTCTAAAGTTATGGTGCATTTATCTCCTACCCTCTCTCTCAAGAGTGGAAAACTTTTTCTGTAAAGGAAAATATAATAAATATTTTTAAGTCTGTAGTAGATATGATGTCTATCACATCTACTCTATTGTTATAGTATAAGAGTAACTATAGACAATATGTAAACATCATGGCTCTGTTCCAATAAAGTTTTATTTACAAAAGATTGAACTTGTCAATCTCTCTCTAGTTGGCATATATCATACTAAGATGCTTAAGTAGTTCCTACTTCCTACTCATTAGATCCAATCAAAATGATACAATCAGTAATGAGTAATAGAATGTGAAAAAAATCAAAATATTTACAGACAAAAATATGGCACAGAACAGAATTAACATCACCTTCAGACAACTGTGAAGCTGCACTGTTGGCCCTACCAAGTAAGTGAAACTTGCTTCTAATATTTTTTTTCATATTGATATAGAGAAGCCAGTATTGGCCAAACCAATAGCTGCATACCAAGTGCCAGGAGCTGTGATGATCTGCCCAATAAAGATCAGGGGCTCCTGAGTGGTTCAGTTAGTTGAGCATCGGACTCATGATTTCAGCTCAGGTCATGATCTCAGGGTCACGGGATGGAGCCCCAAGTTGGGTTCAGTGCTGAGTGTGGAGCCTGCTTAAGATTCTCCCTCTCTTCCCCATTTATGCTGTCTCTCTCTCTTAAAAAAAATACTACATCAAAACAAGTTGCAACTTGGGTTAAAACCAGATTAAATTTGAAATAAATCAGTTATTAGTCAAGCTCTCTCTGACTTACGTGTAAACAGGTGATATACATTGAATTTTGTAGGCGTTACCACTAATGATTTTTAAAATGCATTTATCATGGCATTAACACCTGCAGTTTCACCAAGGACGTGACAGTGCTTCTGTTTAATGATCTTCATAGGGAGGAGATATTAGTAGGAGTCCCACAGTAATAGAAGATGGCTGTGATGGCCTTGAGGAGAATGGACATGTCCTTGCAAGGCATCTGCCCCCCAAAAAACTTATTCCAAATTTTCAAGTACAGAAAGGCAAGCTTCTGAAAACAAACAAGAGAGTGTGCCACTCCCAATAGCAAGGAAGGCTGTGTAAACTAGGGTCCAAAATCCTCAGTTTCATCTGAGTTCAAAGTACCCATTTCAAGTCTCAGGGTTCCTTTTTTTCCCCTAATCTACACCTTCTTTGTCACATGAGAAAGTTGATGAGTCTGTGAACCCAGTTGATGTTGTATTTCTGCTGCATATAATTAAATTTTGTGTGTTTGTTTTTTTTTTTTTTTTTAGCAATATTGGTTCTGAGATACAGGAAATAACTGATTATTCTATGGCTGTCATGGAAGCTATTTAATTTTCAGACTACATTTAAAGTGAGAGTCAAAGACTTGAGCTGGTCATTTTCTTTCTATAAGTGCAGTGCATACAGAAGAATGCATGTAACACTACAGCCAGGCAATGGTCCCTAATTACCTCCATAACGGTCAAGTGGAGCAGCCTCTTGGGCCCTCAAGGTTCTTGTTTTTGTTAGAATTTTATCACAATCAACCAAATGTGGGCATCTGGGTGGCTCAGTTTGTTAAGCGTCCAACTTCGACTCAGATCATAACCTCACTGTCTGTGGGTTCAAGCCCAGCATCGGGCTCTGCGCTGACAGCTCAGAGCCTGGAGCCTGCTTCTGATTCTGTGTCTTCCTTTCTCTCTGCCCCTCCCCTCCTTGTGCGCTCTCTCTCTCTCTCTCTCTCTCTCTCTCTCTCTCTCTCTCTCTCTCTCTCAAAAATAAATAAACATAAAAAAAGAGAAATCAAAGGAAACAATCAACCACATGTGATAACTTGATAAATTAGAAGCCACTGCATACTATAGATTACTAGCTTCCCAAGGATCTTTTACAAGGAGCTCAGCATTACACTGAAGCCCAATCCAATCCCACCCCAGAGAGGGTGTCTGCCAAAATTACTCCCAATATCAACCCAGTATCAATCAGATTCAATTAGGAGTTGGAAAAAAAACCTCTTATTTTGAGAAAGGAAATTTTAATAGAAAGAGTTTTTAACAGACAAAGGTAGTTAACTACTTAAAGAAATAAAGAAATACTCATAGATCTAAAATTAGTAAATGGAAACATAAAGCTACTATCTATAGACTAAGGCAGAGTTATAAAAAAGAAAGACACCTTCCCAAAGACAGATTTAAATCTCTTTGAAGAGGGTCTGTCAAACTCAGAAGCCAACAACTCTACTGGTGTCAAAACAAGTTTCTGAGAGTGCAAGCTGGAGCTATGCTGTTGGAATCACCCACAGTTGTCACAAGGTGTGGGTCAGGCACAACAGGTCTATAGATATGGCCACTAAGTCAGGCGAATTGATGGAGGGTTCTGCCACAACTGCTATGGAAGTGGCATTTGCTAATGAAACAGGTAACATAGGTAATAAAACAGATAACACTATCCGCGATGGTCTACAGAAAGCAGTTGTTAGATAGGTAAGTAGTTGTCTCCATGGTGGTAGAAACTTGATCATAGAAATAGCCCACTGACTGGGAGAATGTGGCAGAGATGGTCTTTACATTGGGTTCTAGGAGTAGGTGGCCCAAGAGCTTGACTGAAAACTGCCGTAAAGCATCCTTGTATTGGGAGAGTCTGTGAGGTCCACTAATATTGTTGGGTAAATATAACTGGAAACTAAATCTCCTGCCACCTGAGAAAACCTCTCTACAGAAATAGAAGAGAAATAAAACAAGTTTTGTTAGGGAAAGAGTATTAAACCATAACATGATGTGCATCACAGGTATTTTCTAAAGAGATCACAAAAACTCTAAGAAATCATACCCTTTTATGTAGCCAAGTGGTACATTATATACGTTTTTCAGATAAACAATAACTAATCCTTGATTAAGAGGACTCTACAGCACCATTTGTTACATACAGTTTATCCTAAATCACTTGGTAATTAAAGTAGCCACTTGTTTTGCTAAATACTTTTAAAAGAAAACATAATTTCTTGTATCCTTATGACAGGAATAAGGTTAGGTTTGCAACCTGGAACCAGGAAACTGGGAGATAGGGTAGACATCTTGCATTTTAAGAGATGGCTCCCAAGCCTTGACAGGTTCCCAGGTTCATTTACCCTTCTAATAAATTTACACACATTTCAAAGAGGCAAAGAAAGAACATACGACTTCTCCAAAGTAAATGTCCCAACAAAGGTAGATTCCCTTCCTTTAACTTCAACAGGAGAATTAAAATCTTCTATTTTTAATTTGTATTTGTTCTTATAATATGAGCATCAATGGACCTCAAGAACCATGCTTGATAAAAGGAAAACTGGAAACAGGACCAGAACTGGGAAAGGAAGTGACATCGTATCTCTGTCTGTTTACAATGCCACTCTAACGCTTTCTCTTAACAAAGCTAAATATTTTTGCTAGCTGTAAAGAACAAATTTATAGGAAGAGGATATTGCTCTGGTATCACAAAACAAGACAAAAAATGGTTGATTAGGAGCTGAGAGGAAATAAATTGATACCTTGCCCACATCCTACACACACTTTACCCCACTTTTTATCTCTAAAATAATTAATCCCAGATATATATCAGAAAAGCATATAGACATAAATTATTACTCTTTACAGCAACAAAGTCCCCATTGTGGAACCCCATTGTGGGGTGGTATCATCATTTATTCAATCTATTGGTGGACAATAAGTTGCAGCCACAATACACTGTTTAAAACTGCAAACACTACCGCAACAAGATATGTGTATGTGTATTTTTGGATTTTTGCCAGTGTATTTTAGAATAGATTTCTCGAAATGAGATCTCAGTGTAAAAGGGGAAACGAATATGTAATTTGCCAAATTCCCTTTCATAAGGTTGTACCATTTTGCTTTCCTAACAAAAATGTATGAGTTCCTGCTTTCCTGTAGCCTTGGCAACAAAGTATTTTTGCAAACTTTTGAATGTTTGCCAATCTTATAGATAAGATATGGTGTATGAGCAAAGCTCTAATTTGCATTTGTATTTAGTTATATCATTTAATCCTCTCTTTTAGAGAGTTTATTGTTTTTACTCTTAATAAGTAAAAGAAATGAACTTAGAATTTGAATTTGGAATGCCACCCTATGCAGGCTACTTTTATTCTCCTAGACATATGTATGTTTATTTTAACGTTGATTTAAGAACAACAAGACATTTATTAATGAGTAAGATATATTTCATAAACATGCATTGTTCCTGGAAACATGGTTATTAGATAAAGAAGGAATATAGAAACAAAATGTATTATAATGGATATAAGGGGGTGGCAAAGTGAGCTGAGAACTCTTTATAAACATAGAATGATAAATAAGCAATATAAAACATGCAGAAAAACAAAAAAAATATTATCTGTCAATCTTGGGGACAAAAAAATGTTAAGTTCAAATGAGAAGTCAGAGAAGGCACAGTAACATTGTTGATTAGATCTGTCTTATGGTAGGATGCATTACTGGTCCTGGAAAAAGGAGGAGAGGACAGGATACAAATTCAAACAGCATGCCTTTACAATGAGTTTCAATAATTATATTTTTATTTAGAAATATAAGTTAAGAACAGCTTTTGTAAAGAAAAAAAACGAAACACAACACAACAAAACTCTATTTTGAGCATTTCTATCTTAATGCCACCCAATTACAACCAAACTTTTGGGACTAGATTTTTTTTTTTTTTTGCATGATTAATTTAAGTCTGTTTCTTCTTCTCCATTTCCACCACAAAATATTACTGTTTTTAAAACCTACTTTTATTAAGGTATGTATACTTCATGAATTTTTAGAAATAACTGGCTTTGATTGCAAATATCTACTCTATCATTACTATGGCAAACTCACTGAAATCAAATATAATTCATGTGACCTTATATTTGTTCACTTAACTACCAAAGTGACATGGGCAATATCCTCTCCCACTTTTATTTAGAGAAATGTATAGTATATATATGTATACATAAAAGTGAAGTAGTGTGCTTTAGGACAGGTGATTGGTAAGAAAAGTGTTTACAAATTCAATAATAAAAAACAAAGAGAAGAAAATTTAGTAAGAATTAATGGAAGTTGAAATACTTCAGGTGGTTTTTTTCTCCATCACTTTTTATGTGGATATGAGTTCCAGACAATAACTCTGAAAGTATTGTCTCTTTTCCAAATTCATTCATCTCAGGCTCAGCAGAACAATTTAATTAATACATAAACTATGAAAATCGTGTCCCTCTTATTTATAAATAAATTAATTTTAAATATACTTATGTGCCTTGGGTCATCACCTTCTCAGCCAAAATTTTAATTTTCATTTGACTTACATACATTTTTTTTTTTACAATCAGTTTGTATATACAGAAAAGAAATAGTAACTTGATTTCTTCATGTGAAAAGGTTGGGATTTTTATTTAAAACAAACAATATGAATTATCAGTATAATTTGATGGCTTATAAAAAAGTAGATGTAATCTTGGGCTTACATTATATAAAAATAGAATACAGATCTAGGGAGGAGATAGCCTCATTATACAGTTTGATGGTTAGAATTTATCAAGAGATGAAATAGAGAAACCCACATGTGTCTCAATTATAATTCTGCATACAAAGAGTTCACTAACAACGTTAACTTGAGATGGTAAGGAGATAAATATACTTTTGCTTGTGACATTCACATACTCACTCTAAATCAGATATTGGTAAATATCAACAGGTCTCAAACTCACGAACTGTGAAATCATGACCCAAGCCGAAGTTAGACACTTAACCAACTGAGACACCCAGATGCCCACCATTTGTTCATTCTTACTGTTAGTCAATGGGTGGATGATCATATGCTTGAGGTAGAGGACATAAGAATCCACAAGGCACAGTTCCTGCTCCCAAGTTTTTATCAATCTATTTTTGTTGAAATAATTTTACTATCTTTCTCAGTAAGTTAACCAGATGACTTTTACTGTTTATTTTTAAGAGTATGCCTTCCCCCAACACACACACACACAAACACACGCACACACATGCACAGAGCAATAACTTTGTAATTATTAACTTTTTTTGACACCTAGCATACATATATTTCACCTGGATAGCATAAAGTTAGATTAAATTTAGGTGTAGGGGTGCCTGGGTGGCTCAGTCAGTTAAGCATCCGACTTCAGCTCAGGTCATGATCTCACAGTTCGTGGGTTTGAGCCCCACATCGGGCTCTGTGCTGACAGCTCAGAGCCTGGAGCCTGCTTCAAATTCTGCGTCTCATTGTCTCTCAGCCCCTCCCCTGCTCTGACTCTGTCTCTGTCTCTCAAAAATAAATAAATGTTAAAAAAAAAAGTTAAAAAAAATTTAGGTGTAGAGTTTGTTTGATTTGTAAGCATTTTTATTTTCCTTGTTTTTAGCTTGTTCCTTTTAAGAGTGTGCCAAATTTCATATATACAGATTTTGTCCATGTTCAAACTCTACTCGCATGGCTTAGACATACTAAATTCCTTTATCACTTTACAAATTCTGGTGTGTGTTTGTTTTTCTATTTGTAGTTTATCTGGGGAGATACAGATAACATTTATGATCTTTACTTGCTCATATGAGAATTGCTGCTGTTAAAATACCCTGAAAACACCATTTCAAATTAAGCCAAAAATGATTTGCCCCATGCTGTTGTCATCTTGTGTGAGACTTAAACAAGAAACAACTGTGAAATAAAAGCCACTAGTAATGCCCAGAAAACTGAAGTGAAACATAAAGAAACTCAACCATGACTGGATAGTACATTTTCTTTCCCCATGCTTCCACTAAATGAAAAGAAGATGATAATGTGTGACATCAAGTTGCAAGAGATCACAAAACAACAGATTTTAAATCTAAATATAGTAAGAATTTATAAAATGGATCATTTCTCTAGTAGTTTGGTCTTCATATAATTGAACAGTGAGGCACTAATGGTGTATTACATGGTGATCCATTGAATGCGATAGTCTTTAAAATTAGATGAAACACCTTCTGAAAAATTGAATTTTTTACAACATGAGTGTCAACATTAGAAAAAATGATTTCATATTTAGCTTTTTTAAATTAAAATTATAACATATTTATTGCTGGACCAAGGACACTAGTTTTTAGAGCAATATTTTTTTTCCAAGTCTTTGACTGCTATAGGGACCATTTTCTCGGCAAGTTTTGCTCTATTTCCCAGGTTTTAAAACTAGAGACTCTGGGGTCATGCTAATGCAGTACCTGATGGAATAGAAAGAAACTGAACATACTACAAATCAACTACACTTCAACTCAGTGTTCTCTTAAATTACACGAAGCTCGAGAAAATCATTAATGTACGTAAAACCATGAGATCCATTTCCAACATTATTCTATTTAAAAGAATCAAACACAATTTGTATATAAGGTGGTATTATCAATGAAGGTATCATTTGGAAGGGTAATTATTAACCATTAAAAGTGAAAAGATCTATTTACTCTCACATCTAATCTCTGTGTGGGCATTTTGGAAAGAGCAATTGTATTTGAAGCCATGTCTCAATTCAGAATTCATGTATTAATAACCATGTGCTATAAAAGCAATTCAGAATAGTTCTATAAAAATCAATTTATAGTTAAATTTATAGTTAATATAACTATGTGAAATTTTCTTATGGGGTTCCTAAGAAATCATACTCAAGTTGCACTTTGTTTAATGGAGAGTGAGGCACACATATATCTCTGTTTGTACTACTAGCTTATTATTATGTGAACCATGAATTTTTAAATTAGTGACTCCAGTATCTAACATTTTAGTATGTAATGGACTAAAAATAAATGTGTATTTTAGGGATTTTTTGTTTTTAAACATTTCTTAGCATGTGATTGATTTCAAAATTACTTTAGTCTTTTTTCAAACAATTAACATAATGTGACATAAGAACTGTATTTTCAAAACTCAACAGGACTTATTACACTATTCTATAAGTTGTGTTTTGTATACATACATATTATTGAATTTGAACCCCATAATAATTTTATTAAGTTAGTACTACATGTTTAGAGAGGGGACACACCAAGGAAATCTTGTCTGAGATCCAAATGTTGGTAAGTGACAAAGTCAGGATTCTAAAGTAGGCTTGTCTGGCTCCATATGCTTTGTTCTTTGGACTATGAGGGAGTACTTATTATGTAAAGATGACTCTGGAATATTTTATAACATTTAGTCAATTAAATCTAAATCAGTAGGGTAATATGCAAAACACAAATAAGAGGTATTTAGTCTAACTGAAGTAAAGGGGGGAAAATTTTGGTACAGTCTATATATTTACAAACACAATAATATCTCATAATATTTAGTCTTAAAACTTTCTTCTTATTTACGTGTTTGGTTTTCTTTCTATTCTGATACTACACATATGGATTACCAGAGCTTTCTTTCCAAATAGTGTTTACAAATTAGTTGAAATCATTAAATTAATAATTTTAATATATCTATGTGTTAATGTCTGTGCTAACCCATATATTTTTTCCTAAGACAAGTAAAAATGTTATTGCATTTTCAAGGTTAGAATCATTCAGAGAAAAAAAGTTTTTCATCTGTATTTTTATGATGATATCAGTTGATCTACATCTGATATCTATAACAGATATGCACTTTAGGGGACAGATTCAATAAAGAAAGGGTTAGGACATGAGAAATAAATGGAAGACACTGATACTCAGTCATGGAGTTCTTTCCAATTTAACCTGGACAAGACCTCAAAATCCTCCTCAACAAGAACTCCAGGCAGCCACTACCAATTGATCAGAGTTGACATATGAGTTGAAAACCTATTTACCATCCTTTCCCTCAATTCCATTCTAAACAGTTGCCAAACTTGTCTTTCTAATATTCCATTCCCCTACTAAAATCTATCCTTGACTTGACATTGCCTTTAAGATAAAGTACAAACTCCTGAATATATCAGAATGCTAACACAGTTTCTGCCTATCTCTTCAGCCTCCGTGCCAATCCTAAGCCCCTAAATACACCTCAACACAGATTCATGTATATACCTTCTCTCTCACTCTCTCTGCCACGCACAATACACTCCCAACTAGACACACACACATACACACATATATCACCACATACTTTGACATACATTTACAGACAAATGCACATAAGCAGACACACATCTACACTCAGCTCAAATAATAATAATTTGCAAAACTCTTCCAAATATTTCAAACACTGCATATATTGTTGTCTCTGTTTCACTCCCCATAATCCTCCACACTTTTTGAACTGTGTAATCCCTACTTAGCCATTTTGACAAATATCTTCCTTGATTACTTGGGCTGAGTTCTGTTCCCAAGATGACTTTTTTATATTACTATTTAGAAAACCATTAGCACTCAATATGTACTGCTATCATTATATTGACTAGATTGCATTTATTAATATTAGCTTGTCTCTCTATGTAGATTGAATATACTTGAGAGTAAATATGGGATAGCTGATTACTTGTTTTTTGATGCATATAATGTGTATACTACATAGTAAGCATTCGACAAGTTTTTTGTGGTTTTAATTGAACATATATTGTTTCAGTATTTTATAATTAATATACTAAGACATATTTATCACATTAAATGTGTTAGTTACTGTTATAAGTGTTCTGTATGTACTAATTCACTTAACCCTCACAACAACCTTTGACTTAAAGAGTACATTCCAACTGTAGAGATGAGAAACTTGATGTCTTTATTCAATTTTCCCCAAAGGAGACTGGCAAGAGGATTATTAAGCAAATGATTTATCTAGAAAGTGCTCCCAGGAGAAACCAGAAGGAAATGGAGGAAGCAGGTTGGAAAGATAAAGAAACCAAGTAAGGTGTAATTTCTAGCTAAGCATGGCCTTATCCCAGAGGGAAGTTCTAGAATATAAATTAGGCCTTATATATTATCTTGAAGACAAATGAGCTGAATTTTCACCCTACTACACCAGTTAGTCCTTGGCTAACAATACCCCAGGCAGTTATAAGCTTCCAGGCACGTCCTATCTGTCTACCTGTAGTCAAAACAGCTTTAGTTGCAAATGGGAGTCCTCTGAATAGAGTCCGTACTGTAGCAGTTTGAAGCAAAAAACACATAGGTAAAGCAAACTGGAATGAACAAAACAGTTAAAAGGATCTAGATCCAAGCAGAACTGGGTGGGCTCCTACAAGTTTCATTATAGGAAGGTTAAAGAACTTGCTCAGGTACTCCCAGTTGACAGTACAGCTGGAATTGAAACACTGGGCTTCCTGTTCTCAATTCTGCGTTCTCAACTACTGTACAATGCTGCTATTTCTCCTTTATAACAATTTATAACTTTAGTCTTTCAGCCTGGTTCCTACCCAATTGCCTAAACTATCAGCTAAAATATGCTATACTCTAAAGTCTGACCAAATCTTTCTTGGAGGTTTATCTTTTGCAAGAAGGTATATTGTGTATTTTGGTAAAACTAGGGGGTTTGGGGATCAGATAGTTATGAGTTATAATTCTTGATCCACTCTGTATTTTTCAGAGTTCTCCAGAGAAACAGAATCAACAGCATGTGTATATCTACAGAGATTTATCTTAAGGAACTGACTCATATGGTTACGAAGACTACAAGTTCCAAAATATGCAGACTGGAAATCCAGGGAAAAGCTGATGTTGTAGTCCTGGTCTGAGTGTCATCTGCAAGTAGAATTTCAACTTGCTCAGAGATCAGTCTTTATTATAGTCAGACCCTCAACTGATTGGATGAGGCCCACCCAAACTGTGGAGGACAATATGCTTTACAGACAGCCCATGGATTTAAATGTCAATATCACCCCAAACCATCCCCACAGAAACACCCAGATATGTAGAGAATAATATTTCACCAAATATCTGGGCATTGTGGCCCAAATTGACACATAACATTAACCATCACACACACTTTTATAACTACCTTTGAGAAACTTCTTAATCTCTCAAACTGAGTTTCCTCTTATTTTTTTGTCTTGTCTTATTTATCTTCTTATTGTTACTAGTAATCACAACATTGTTAGTACAAGCCAAAAATTAAATGGCATAGAATGAGAGAGGACAAAGCACCTAGCAATGTAGCCCATAATATATATTCCTTAAATGGGGGTATTCACAGAAACCAGGTCTAATTACTTCATTTTTCTCCCTCAAAGTGTGTGAGTTTGAAGATTCAAAACTTGAAAAGCTACATATTAATAATTAGCTTGTTTGAATGATTACAAGGGATCAGAGAATGTGATTGTTCCTTTTATAGTGCCCATTTCTTTGCCTTTGTGGAAAAAAGAGAAAAAAACACATAAAGTTAAGTATCTTAAAAATAATGGTATCCTGAATAAAAGACTTCAATTTTAAGAAAAATAAGAATGTTCCCTGCTGAAAATGACTCATTTATAATAATCTAAATTTCAGGAATACATTAACTGTCTCAGAACCCTTAAGAAATGTTTAATGCAATATTGCTTTCCATGTACTAAATTGTTTTTACTTTGTTTTTCTTTTTTGGTGCCTATGTGTTGGAAAAGAAACTGCACATCTTATACTATTCAATGCCTACTACTTCACACAGAATGGACAATACAAAAATGCTTGCTACTAGTATATTGAAAGCAATATTGCATTAAACCTTTAAGTTTTATTTATACTTTGTTATTTTTTTAATTTATTTTTCAAACAGAGAGAGAGCAGGAGAGGGACAGAGAGAGAGAGATAGAGGAGGCTTTGTGCTGACAACAGAGAGCCCGATGTGGGTCTCGAACTCACGAACTGCAAGATTATGATCTGAGCCAAAGTTGGATGTTTGAGTGACTGAGCCACCCAGGACCCCCAGGTTTTATATTCTCATTATGAAGTGAGACTTACCAACAATAAACAAAAAATAAACACACAACAAAATCAAGCCAATGAAACAGAATTAGAAGGGAGATTCAATAGATAATAATATTGTGTGTGAGAGGCTATAAATTAAGGTGATAGAAGGTAAGGAGGATAGACTTCATGTAGAGACAACCTAAATTATGATCTGAAGGAATGGAAGGAGTTGGTTACCAAATAACCAGCAGATGAATTTTTAGACATAAGGGAAATCAAGTGCAAAGTACCTGGAAAAGGAAAGCATATAGCATGATGTAGAGTCAGAGAACCAACGATGCTAGAACGTGGTGAGCTGGGGAGAGAATGAAGTGACATTAGAGAAGCAAAGCAGGCCAGACAAAAACTGGCCCTATTTCCATTTTATTCTAAGTTAATGAGAGCAAGGTTGTCACAGATCAAGAGCTTTAGAAAGCATAATGAAAGTTTTGAGAACGAAGATGGGGCATGAGATCATGCAATTCAGAACACTGAAATGAAATAGGAGTCCATTTGACAAAAAGAAAATAAAAACAGGTGTTCAAGATTTTTGGTAGAGGCAAACTTATAGAGGAATGTTGGGCTTAATGGAATCAGTACCAATATTTGTTTTAAAATTAAGGGAATTTAGTTCTAGAATCATGGTATCAAATACATACATCACATGGTATCATGGCCACAGATTTTCTCTCTCACTACTATAGGTTGGTGGAGACATAATGTAGTTTTTCCTAGAATGTTGAAACAAACACACGTTCCCTTTCTCTGATTCACAGCACAATTCCAAATCCTCCTATAAGTATAAGGGTGATGAAGAAGACCTCTTTCATAAAAAAGAAGCCTTTAGTTATTTTGGTAACTCTTCCAGCCACATAGCAAATTTGTGCTAAAATTAAGATCTGCATTCATAATTCTTTGACTTTGTCAATCTCTCTAATCCATTTACCTCACATGGAGTCACCATTTATGAAGACATCCTGTCTTCACTTTTCCATAACTCAAATTTTACAATCCATCATCAATGGTGTTAAATCCTTTGTACCTAACTTATACCCCTAAAACACTTAATCACAATTGTTTGTTTAATTGTTTAATTTCCTTGACTCTATGCTTCTTGACCTCAAGGACCATTCTTTATTTAGTACTAAGAAGGTACTATCTGTATTATACTTATCTTTCTGTTAATGTTATAACTAAAGTCTGACAATTTATTGATATAACCAACTTGCTCAGTAAAAAATATCTAATCAATAAGAAGCAGTGTATGACAATAAGGAACAATGATTTAAAAGCATGTTCTGGGGCAAAAAAAAAAAAGAAGAAGAAGATAATAAGATATAAATATATCTATCTCCTAATTTCCAGGCATACAAAAAATAGGCAAAGTGGAAAGACAAACTATAAACCATTAAGTAGAAAAAATACATGCATTGCTAATATTCTCATTTAGTACGGTAGCTATAAAAACCTAAGTAGCAAATAATTCAATTTCAAATTAGTGATGGTATATATTTATTATATTCTTTATCAAATTGCTAAGGGGATAAGGATTCTATTGGAACAAAAGTTAGCATGCTTACTGCAGCAGCACATATACTAAAATTGGAATGATATAGAGATTTGCAAGGCCCCTGCATAAGGATGACACACAAATTCATGAAGTGTTCCATATTTTTAAAAATAACTTATGAAATGTCAATTTAACTTTTATATTAATTTAATCAGATTTGGGTGACATATTTTATTTTGTTTTTTATTTCGTAGCCAAGGCTACAATGATTTTAAAAAATCATTAGTATAACTGATCCATTTTTTATGTGTAACTTCAGTGAAATACACACTATTCTAAATTTCAAGACAGAACAATGAAATTCAGTCTCTCAGATGACCAATGAATTCAGACTGAGAGTTTGATTATCTTATTATTTTGGTCTCATAAAGTGTATATATATATATATATATATATATATATATATATATATATTTATATATTGTATATATATTACATATATATGCGTAAATAATATATATTAGTAGTAAGCAATTTATTTGTGCTTGAATCTTATCCTTTTCTAAAATCCCCTCTGGGACAACTGAAGAACAGCTTTATCAACACTGAACAGATTCTTAGATGACATACTTGAAATTTGTTGTAGTATTTACAAATAAAAATATCGCTTTAGTATGTGTGTCATGGGTAATGAATATGCCCGCTTTCTATGTTTTAGCAAAAGAAATGCATTACAGCTAAAGAGAACCATAATTTCTGGGAGCTATAACATGCCATTTCCTCTCATCTTTTGTTATTTAAAAGGATTTACAGAAGCCAGAGCTGAGGTTTAGTAAGGCATTTCGTAACCCAATGTATTCATTATTCATTGCTGTGTAACAAATTATCCCAAAACTTAGCAGCTGAAAACACAGACCACCTATTATCTTACAGTTTTCTGTAGGGCAGGAATTTGGGAACAATGTAGTTGGATGAATTTAACTAAGGGTATTTCACAAAGCTGCAATCAAAATGTTGACCGCAGTCATTTTAGGCTCATGTGGAGGAGGAACTGCTTCTAAGCACCCTCAAGAGGCTGTTGGCTTAACATGTGGCCAGTTCCACAGAACTGGTTCTTACCATGTGGCCAGTTCCACAGAAATACAGACACTGTGACAACCTTGCTTTCTTTAAAGAAAAGTAAGAGATAGAGACAACTAAAGTTAGAGTGTCAGAGAAACAAGAAAGGATTCCCAAGATGGAAAACTCTTTTTAAAACATAATACCAGAAGTGACATCTCTTTACTTCTGCCATATTTGTTCACTAGAAGCAAGTAAATAAGTAGAGCCCACATTCAGTAAAGGAAATTACATCAGAGCATGAACCAGGAGGCAAAGTTCATTGGGGGCCATACTAGAGCCCACCACAGTCTTCCCTTAAGTATCCAGTGAATCATATCTCTCTACTGCTGTTCTGAATAAGACTAATTCAAGATAGCCGCACTTTCGGTTTCATGGAGGAAAACTTTATTAATTGTAAGGGAAAGGGAGTATAAGAAATTAAACAATTATAGTAAACATAAAGAGGGAGAGAAGAATAGAGAAGAACAAAGAAAGCTTAATACATCAAATTGAGTACTCACAACATATAACCTTCTGGCTGGGGTAGCCCCTCAATGAACAGCCAGGTTGGAGTCCCAGTTGAGGGTCCTGGGCAGAGCATCCTCCCCTCAGGTGAGACTTCCAGCTAGCTATTCCCAGAGCAATATATATACTACCCATCTGTGATTTACGGTTAATCATTAGGTTCACCTAAGTGCAGTCCTGATAAGCCTTTTTTTTTTTTCTGTTTCTCTTATCATATCTCACAATCTTAGAAGCCTGGATGTATGCATATTTCTCTTCCCTCCCTGATCCATTCCAGGGGGCTAGCCTGTTCTGGCAAGTTAATCCCTCTTGGTGTCAGGAACAGAAGGGCCAGTTTTGATCCCAAGGCCAGATATGGAGTACAAGCCAACTAAGGCCCTCATGATTATGTATGTGGGGCTCTGGGCAGAAATGCATGACAAGTCACACAAACAGCTTCCATACAAAACAACTGTGTAAAATGTACTCTATCCCCTCCAAATTACCTCTAGTCTCATCCTTATAGCATTAGTTCAGAGTCCATAATCTCAACATCTAAATCAGGTCCAGGTATAAATAAAGAGACTCAAATGTAATTGCTTAGTTACAGCACCTCAGGTGCGCCTTCTCCAAATCTGTGGGTCTGAGAAAGTAAAGAGATAAGTAATTGGCCTCCCTTTCCTCAACAAACATCCAACATACAATATCTCGATAGGCAGATAGCCACTATAAGTATTCTAGTTCAAAAGAAAAACAAAAAATCAGTAGGAAAAGGAAGAAACTACTTCACAGAAATTGTGACATCCAATCAGTCAAATTTTGGCAGTTCTTTGAGTAGGTCTCAGGCCAGGGAATAATTTCCCATGAATTTCAATTCTGGCCTCAGGGCTCATGGTACCATCCTCTTAGTCATGTTTCCTTTTTCTTTTTTTTCATAAAACATAACATGCATCCGCAACTGACAGAGTAGGCAGTTAGCTAGATATGAGCAGGGAACAGATGTTTCTGACTATTAAGAAGGGCAGAAACTGAGTTTCAAAGAGCCAGGAGAGACCCTGGGAACACACATGCATTCTCCCCTATGACCACTAGAGGAATCTATAGCTTCATTATAGTACATTTACATTGTGGTTTTGACCCTCATTGTGAGGGATGGTTGCGGAAACAGTTCCAACAAGGAACCCATTTAGGGACAAATCTTCCCCCTCCCAACCAGTAGGAGAAGTCCCTTAGATGACAGGAGCTATCATAACCTATTCGAACACAAAAAGAAAAGACTAACTCTGGCCGTTGATGGAGTTGACAACTCTGGGCCCGTCCATTTCCCACCTCCAGAGTGTGTTTTTGCTTTCACAGCTGAAAATGCTTGCTTGCTTAAGAGTTTGGCTCTGAGATCTTTCTTGGCTGAATTCAAGAACTGAGGCCAGGAAATGAGATTTGCCACTGACACAACTGAATAGATCTCTCAGTCTTCTTGCTAATAGATTTCTGGGGGTCCAAAGGTCTCTCCTAATTTTGTACAATCTCTGACTCTCAAACCAAGCAGGTGATGTTTTTGCCCCTCAGATATGAAATCAGTATCTCAATCTTCTACCTCAACCATCTAGAAAAAGAGAAGCAAACTAAGCCTAAAGATAGCAGAAGGAATGAAATAATAAACAGACTGTTCACTTTAAATGTATGTAGTGTGATATGTGAATTATATCTTAATAAGGTTGTGTAAAAAATTTCATTCAGATATAATTTGTTTTGAAAAACAAAAGTAACCTCAACATGTTAATGATCACAGATATTTTCACTTTAACTCTCTTGTCTTATTTAGACAATAAATATTTGAAACCGTTTTAAAAGTCTTAGCCAAAAGCAAGTGAAAAGGTTGTATCTGTAAGGAGAGAGAGGTGACGGTGATAGGTCTCCATTTTGACTAACATAAAATTGTCTAATTCTTATCCCAACAATACAACATGCGGATATTTGGACAAAAATAGGCCTACTTCCTTCAGCCCAATATTCTTTTTCTTCCCCCCTCCTTTGCATTGATTGGTTGCTTTTGTACAATCTCCTATCAGCCCAACGCAGAGCTGCTCTCCTTCACTGAAAGTACAGTGATTATGCTATGGCTTTATTTTTCCTCTGCACCCTACTAACAGAAGGCAACTCCACTAACAGTATAGATATGGACTCCAAAGTAGGAAGGAGCGCTAGGAATAGCTGCTAAAAGACTCCAAGGAGGAAAGGAATTAATAAATGACATCTGAACCAAGAGTCTGAAATTTTGGAAAGTGAGATAAGAGGGAAAAATAGAGAATGAAAATCAGTAAGTCTGTCCACTAAAGTGGGTTCATCTGTGAATGAGTGTGTATTGAGATTGCAAAGGGTTAGTAGTAAGAACATGATATTACCATGTGTGATGATTAATTGTAGGTGTCAACGTGACTGGGTTAAGGGATGCCCAGATACCAGGTAAAACATTATTTCTGTGTGTGTCTGTAAAAGTGTTTCTGGAAGAGGTTAGCCTTTGTATTAGTAGACTGAGTGAAGAAGTTCTACCTTTGCCAATGTGGGCATCGTCCTGTCCATTGAAGGCTGAAAAGAACAAAAGGGAGGAAGGACAAATTCTCTCTTCTTTCTCTCTCTACCTGAGCCGGAATGTTCATCTTCTCCTGCCTTACAGCTACGATTCTTGGGCCTTCAGACTCTAGGACATACATAAGAGGCCCTCCCTTCTCAGGTCTTTGGTCTCAGACGGGGTTTCGCCATCTGCTGTCCTGGTTCCGGGCTTCGGACCCCAGACGAATTACACCATCAGCTTTCTTGGTGATCCAGTTTGCAGCTGGCAGATAGCTTGGCATCTCTGCCTCCATACCATGTGAGCCAGTTCCCATAATATAGCTCTCCTTACACATATTTTTATATGCCCTTTTGATTCTGTGTCTCTGGAGAACGCTGAATAATACACTGTGTAATATTTGGGAATCTGTTAACAATAATAATGATTGGAATACTGAAAATTCAATACACTGAGATAAGGAAAACTGAAATCTAGGTCTAGTTGCATAAAAGGCAACATAGATCATAATCACTTCTTTGCAATGCTTATCATTTTTTTCTAATTACTCTATAATATATTTAGGACTGTGAGTATCTTTCCATATGTGTCAGGATGTAAGTTATAGTTGAATAAAAACCATACTTTTTTCACTTTACCAAGTTTGCTGGTCAGTTCGTCATGATTTTCTAGCCACAATTTAAAAACTTAGAGAAAACATTGTTTCAGTCTTATATTTTTTAACAGAGGGCAAAATCTGAGTTGAACTGCATATTTTTCCATTAATATTAGTTCTCTTCTCTTAATTCAGTTTTTAATAAAACATCCTGCCTTTGAAAATATGCATTGTTTTATTGTATTGTTTTATTTCAGATAAGGTATCATTCAAAGCATACCCTATTAAGCTTAATTCTTTGTAACTTGGGTTGCCTTCCATATGAAAGAGCTCATTCATCCTACAAGAAATGATTTAGTACTTATTGCATGTTAAGCATTGTGTTAGATTCAACCAGCTGTTGGAAAAGACAAAGGCATTGCCCTGAGGTGAAAGACCTCACGGGTAATGTGCCTCATCTTTCAACCCTCTCTTTCTTTGAAAGAACTCAAAGTGCTTTATTCCAATTTTGTATCATGGTTAGAGTTTTGACTGACAGTTTAGAGAAGGTCCTGGAGACATTATTAATAATAAAATAGTTTTGTCTTTATTCAGTTCTTATTAGGTGCTAGTCACCAGGCTAAATACTTTTACTTTATTATGACAAAAGTATCATGCTCATAATGGCAGTATGAGTTGAATGCTACTTTTTAATCACCATTTTAAAGATATTTCTAACGTCCAGAACTGTGAGAGAATAAATCTGTGTTATTTTAAAAAATAAATAAATAACATATAGATAAAATTAATAAGTATTAATTTATAATGATATAATACGCTCAATGTAAAGTCACTAAGTGATGCAGGGCTCAAAAACAACATCAATTTGATTAGAAAATTCATAATCTGGGCACCTGGGTGGCTCAGTAGGTTAAGCGACCGACTTTGGCTCAGGTCATGATCTCACGGTCTGTGTGTTCGAACCTGGATTGGGCTCTGTTTAATAAACATTCAAAAAAAAAAAAGGAAAGAAAATTCATACTTTTATTTTAAACAACTGCTTGCAATTATTTCTGTGTCCTTGTGTTCATCTGTTAAACGCCATCTGTTTATTATTTTAATATCAATGTTCATTTAATATAATGTTCATTTAAATGTATGCATAAAACTATTTTTTAAATGTATGCCACTTTCATATATTTTTTGAAAATTCAGGATGTATAAATATGATAGTACTGTATTTAATTAATTTCTAAAATGAGGAACCAAGTGATATAAAGTCAAATAAAACTTCCAGGTATGAAAACATGAGCCTTGTAAGAAATTTCTTTGTATTCTCTCTCTGTCATTTATTTTATTTTTATCTCCTGTTATTTCCAATATTTAGTCCTGACTATCCTAGAAGATATATACCTGAAAAATATATGATTAAAACTCAGGTGTTAATCATTATGTTAGTACAGACTTGCTAAGTACTGAGATAATCGTGTCTCAACTCAATTTCTTAAATTCTGTATGTTTAATTAGTATTTGTTAGTAGCAGTAAGTAGAAGTAATGTGTGTGTATGCACAGGGTGATGGCGGCAGTAGAGGTTAGAATAGTTACACTCTCTTTTTCTTCTGTATTTCTGCTCTTCAGTCCTCAGTTGTTATTGTGGTACTATGCTTAATTCTTTCAAAGAAGTGTTCTTTTCAGGAATGTTCCCATGGAATTTAAAACCTGACTTTAATTTTTGTATTATTTTTATTTTTTAGAGAGAGAGTGGGAGAGAGAGAATCTTAAGCAGGATCCATGCTCAATGTGGAGCCTGATGCTGGGCTCTATGACATGAGCCTAGGACTATGACCTAAGCTAAAATCAAGAGTTGGTCACTTAATTGACTGAGCCACCCAGGTGCCCCTAAAACCTGACTTTTAATATTTATTTATTTATTTATTTATTTATTTATTTGAGAGAGAGAGAGAGAGAGATAGATAGAAAGCAAGCAGGGGAGGGGCGGGCAGAGAGGGAGAGAATCCCAAGAAAGTTCTACACTGTCAGCATGGAGACCAACTCAGTGCTCCAACCGACAAACTGAGAGATTATGACCTGAGCCAAAACCAGGAGTCAGACGCTCAACTGACTGAGCTACCCAGGTTCCCCTAAAACCTGACTTTTAAAAGAAAGGAACATTTTGCAGAGGAAACAAACATTGGTATAATATCAGATAAAATAAACATAAATATGTGTGTGTGTGTGTGTGTGTAACACAATATATATAATATTAACAGAAAAAATGTATAATAGTTTTTATTCAGAGACACAATTAGTTTAAATGACAACTCTTGGTAACAGTGGTAGAGAACAGATATCCCCCTTAAAAATGGGGAATAGTGAAGTGCTTTGAAAAGTTTGAAGCTAGTTTTGTTATATCTGTGATTTTTGCCTTTTCTAATTCTACTAGATCATGCTATATTCTCGGAAAAAAATGACTTTTCTCCTCTAGATTCCATTTCACCTTTTAATTATGTGGTAAATTTTGAATGAGGTATTTAATATAGTATCTGGATAGCAAGTCTGGTTCATAAAAGAATTAGATGGAAACCAAAAATCATCCTACATATGTCTCATAAATAATTCACTGTCAGGACTTTAAAAAGCAAAGAAAGTTGCTAGTAAGTTTTTTGTACTAATTATCAGAAGAACTGATGATTAGGAAAAGCTTTCTAAAAATGTAGGACACCACAACCTAAATCTTTTCATGGAGATAGTAGCTGGAAAAGCAAATGAATAATTGCAAAGAAAAGTGTGCTTGAGGACAATGGAAGAAAATGGAAAGGCTATCATATGAAATAGAACAATTGGAAAGGATGTGTGATTTTCGCTTAAAGAAAGGTGAGGAATAATAACAAAGCTAGAGAAAATGGTGAGATATTTGTAGTATTGTGGCTAAACAAAATTAGAAAGCATGGAAAAAAGTGAGAAATGTTAGAGGCTCTGGAAAAAATTATGGTGATAATTGAAAAAAAAATGAAGAATTTAAAATTCACTGTGAGTAAGATTATGAGTGATATTAAAATATAAGACAGAACTACATTACAAACAATATTTATAAAAATAAGGATTATTTAAAGTAATTCAAATTGTTGGCTAATATATTTTAGATTAAAGAATATATATGGGGTTGCTGAATATTACTTATGAAGACCAATAAATTATTTGAACATGTGAATTCTAGTTTACTCATGAAGTTGGCAAATTTCAATGCCTTCCATATTGTTATTATTAGATGATTGTTTAAGTGATCACAGCTAGTCAAAATTGAAAAGCTTTTTATTTAAAAAAAACACACCTTTTTATGTTGAAGTCATTCATTAGAAGTCATTTGACTTGTCAAAGAAAATTTGCTTGGCCCCTTCAAGAAGCATAAGCCAAGTTTTTTTTTTCCCTCAACCTTCATGGATGTTCCTAACAGAATGTTAAAACACAAAAATAATCATTTCTTCTTTCATCTTTACTTTGCTGCATTTGAAAGACTTGACATTTTTCTCAGCATTCAAAAAATATCTGGGGAAAGAGGAGTCTTTTTTTTTCTGAAAAGTTGAAAAATTTTTGAGGATTTGGTTGATCCTACTCTAATAAAGCATCACAAATACCTAACGGCAGCCAGCAGAAGTTATGGCCACATTAACAGAAAGGAAAAAAAAAAACCAAACACCTTTCTTCCTTGACTCTTCCTTGAAATCTCAGTTGTCTAACTGATATGTACTTATTTGATCAGATAGTCTCACTTGAGGAAATGTCATAAGCACAGTCATGAATGAAATACTGTTATGTTATTTGTGGGTAACTTGTTTAGAATGATTTTATTTTCCTTCTAATTACCTACATAATTAATGTAGTGTATATGAAGCCAAACCATGATAAATAGAAATTAAAATTTGGTGATGAAATTTCAAAGCAGTCCACAGCTATCACGTAGCCATCTGATGGATCACATATATACTTATGTATGTATTTGGAAAATCATAAAATGAGAACAGAATGAAATATCCACTTATAGGATACATAAGTGAAAATAATTCAAACATTTTTTAATTAAAACTGTTTTTACAATTCTAAAAATAAAATGGTCTATAGCCACATTCTTTATGTTCATTGCCTTACTCCCAAATATATCAAAAATTTTTGCCTTATGTATCACTTGAAAATGCATCTTCTTTCTTCTATTTTAAAAAATGCCAAAGGGAAAAAAAAAAAGAGACAGTGGCTTAAATTTTAGAGAGTGTACATTTATTCTTTGAAGTAACATTTACCCCTGTGAAGATCATTTTCTGTTTTGGTGTGTGATTGTGTTAGTGGAGAATAAGGCAAATGAGAGCCACACTGACTGAGACTTTTTTTGTATATACTTGATCAAATTTGATAAAATGTAAAACAGGGGCACCTGGGTAACTCAGTCAGTAGAGCACCTGACTCTTGATTTTGGCTCAGGTCATGATCCCAGACTTGTGGAACTGAGCTCCTTGTTGGGCTCTGCACTGGGCATGGAGTCTGCCTAAGATTCTCTGCCCCTCCCTCTACTGCTCTCTCACTCTCTCTCTCTCTCTAACAAAACAAAACAAAACACAACAGAAAAAAACAAAACAAAACACGAAAAAAGTGAAACAAAACTTGGAACTTAAGTCTCATGACTGCCTATGTAGACAATAAACATTTACTGAAGTAAGACTAAAGCCTTTTTATGAATTATATATAGTGGGGCGCCTGGGTGGCTCAGTGGGTTGTGTCCAACTTTTGATTTCAGCTCAGGTCATGACCCCAGAGTAATGGGATCGAGGCCTGAGTAGGGCTCAGTGCTGAGCATGGAGCCTGCTTAAGATTCTCATTCTCTCTCTCTCTCTCTCTCTCTCTCCCTCTTTCTCTCTGCCCATCTCCCTCACTTGTGCTCTCTAAAAAAATTTTTAAAAAGAAGAATTATATTTTTAAGTACTCAGTCTGATAGTGCATCCATAGTCGCTATCAGCTTTATTTCATAATTAAAGATAAAATATTTTTGTGCTATATTTTCCCCAAAATTTCTTAAGAGCATCTGCTAAAGTCAGGACTACCTTTGGTTTGGGTTTTCCTGTTGAATACATTGACTTCTATAAAATATACTTTAAAATCAAATGAAAACTTTGAAATTATCTCAGTGGAGAAGGGATATATAGCTGTACTTGAGAATCAATACATTTTGGATATCAGTCTCTTGTTAAAATCCTGATTCTCATTTACAGTTGTTAGTGTGGTTAGTGTGGTCATACAACTTGCTGGCAATGAACTTATGTTACAGGGAGAAAGATTCCCAGGTTGAAAGTTAGCATTTGCAGCTTTGCTCAGGCTTTTTTTTCCCCCTCGTCTCTTAACAAGCCATCTGTGTATTCTCATAATTACACCACTAGCAGTGACATCCTTTAAATTTTGATTACTCATGGTTTTGAAATATGCTTAAAATGAAAGCGAAGAGTATAAAGCAAAACTAGATAGAAAACACAGAGTAAAAACAACTAATTGAACATAAACTTAAAATTTAGGCATGAAATAGCAACAGTGACTAAAAGTAAATGGAAGACTATGATTGGAAGCCTTTATCAGCTAATTTAAATTACAGAATGATAAGTGATTTTATATACATCTGGAGTCAACTTTGTTTTCAAACTGCCATTGTAGTTCTTCAATAAGAATCAAAGATGTGTATGAGATACATTGTAACAATGTCCCTGAAATAATACACATATAGTAAGCAATTACTAGGTTGCCTTCACTATTCTAATTTTATGAAGATTATTAAATCTACTTGTTAGAGTAAAGGCAGAATTTCTACAGTTCTCAGTAGATTCTCTGGGTCCACAGACCCATCCATTATTCATTTCCCTGGTTGCCAAATGTATAAATATAATGGGGATATTTGGGAGTTGGCAGAATTCCCACATTGATTACATGGCCCATGGTGTAAGAAATTTCACAATAGAGAAGGCAACATGGAAGTTTATGATACTTCTCTCACCCTGATCAGAATATTTAATCAAAAATTATATATCCTAGGATGAATGACAGTGATTATTGCCATCCTTGAATACCCAGTGGATGCAGGGTTCGTGTCCCCTATCAGGACCCCATTTAATCATTGTCTGTACCCCCAGAAAACAAGATGGATAATGGAAGATGACAGTGGATTTCAGGAAAGTCAACGAAGTAGTAATTCAAAATGCAGTTGCAGTGCTAAATGTAATATCTTTGCTAGAACAGAATAACATGGCTACAGGTACAGGTAAGAGGCCATTAATCAAACAAATATATTCTCTAATAATCCATAAGGAAGGACAAAGGGGTTTTCATTAACAAAAGACACATAAAAGTCCTCGTTGATAGTCTTGCCCAAGGGCTATGTTATCTGCCCCATCCTCTGCAAATTATCATCCAAAGTGATGTAAACCATCTGGACATTCTGATGGCACCGTGTTAATTGGCAATAAGCAGAAGTGAAAAGTAGCCTTGGAAGTCTTGTTAAGAAACCTGTGTTCTAGAAGGTAAGAAATAAATACAGAAAGATTCAGGATAATGTCATATCTGTGAAGTATTTAGAGGTTAGTGGTTTAGGCCACACCAGGCATTCACTACTGGTGAGGTTATAGAATTAGGAATGTTATATATTGTTAGTGGGAATGCAAATTGGTGCAGCTACCCTGAAAAATGGTTAAAGTTTCTTATGAAGATAAATATGCTTACTGTATGACACAGAAATCTCACTCCTGAGTATTCACTATAAAGAAATGGAAATGTATATTTATACAAAGACTTATACACAAATATTTAGAGCAACTCTTGTAACTGTAATAAAATACACTGGAAATTGCCCAAATGTCCTTCAATTGGTTATGGATAAACTGATACATCCACACGCAACATTATGGTTTATAAGAAATAATATATTTTGGTCATCTGAATGACCAAAATATATTATTCATATGTATTTGGTCTTTGTCCATGGTTCCTGGATCAGAGCTCCTGAAACCCTTGGAATTTCCTATGACAAGGACCATAAATGTGCATTTTGTTTTAATGAAGGTGACTTCTAGACACACCCAAGGACAGGGGCTGATTGCCAGGAGGACCAAACATGTATTTAGAAGACTGGAACTTTCAGTTCCATCTTCTGACCTCCAGAGAAGGATGTGGGTCTGGAAGTTCAATCAGCCAATGGCCAACGACTTAGTCAGTCATGCCTATGTAATGAAATCTCCATAAAAACCCAAAAGGACTGGGTTCAGAGAGCTTCCAGGTTGGTAAACATGTGGGATTAGGAAGAGTGGCACACCTGGAGTAGGCTGAGAAGCTCCAAGCCCTTTACCCATACCTTGCCCTATGTATTTCTTCACCTGGCTGTTGATTCATCATCTTTATCATATTTTTTAATAAACTTGATAGATGTGTTTCCCTGAGTTTTATGAGCTGCTCTAGCAAACTAATCAAACCTAAGGAAGGGTTGGTGGAACTTCCAATCGATCATAAGCATAGGTAAGAGGCAGGAGCTTACAACTGGTGTCTGAAGCGGGGCATGGAGGACAGTCTGGTAGGACTCAAGCCTTAGCCTATAGAACCTAATGTTACCTCTGGGTAGGTAGGGTCAGAATTGAGTTGAATTCTTAGACACCCTGCTAGGATCTGAAAGTTGCTTGGTGCATGTGTGGACCCCCAACTCCCTGCCTATCATGTTGGAATTGGTCCAGGAACCTTAACATAACACACAATAGAAATTTTCTTGGCAATTAAATAAAATTAAGTATGCAACAACTTGGATGATCTCAAAGGCATTATCCTGAGTGAAGGAAAGCAATTTCAAAAGGTTATGTGCTGTATGATTCCATTTATAGGACATTGTCAAAAAGATAAAACTATGGTAATAGAGAACAGCTGAGTGGTTGCTAGAGATTATGGATCAGAGGAGAATGTTGTAAAAGAATAGCATGAGGGAATTTTGATTGACTGATGGAATATTTATGTATCCTGACTTTGGTGTCTATTGCAGAAATATTAAAATGCGTAGAAATATACACCAAAAAGTCAAATTAACAATTTAAAATATTTTCATTTGGATGAAAACAAATTGCACCTTTTTCTCCCACCAGTAAGAATTTAGCACAAATGTGGACATCTTCTTTGACTTCTAGAGACAGTATACAACACACACAGGAAAACTGTTCTTATCTACCTACAAGGAGACAAGCAAAACTTCCAACTATGTTCTACCTATTCCAGGAAAGTGCCCTGGAGGAAGACTATGTTGTGATACAAGCAACCATTCCACTTGAACAATATAACCTGGCATACTTTAAGGTTAGGTGCCTTAAAGTGTGAGGCATCAGAAAAGTTGTGATGTAACCTTCTAGTATAGATGGTAAGATAACTTGTAGAATTTATGGCAAGCACCAGTAGAAAAATCACAGTGAAAAATCTTAGGTTTATGGAGCTAGGCAATGCTATTTGAAGTAGAGATTTAAACACCTTGGAAAAAGATTAGTTGGCTTGGGGTGCCTGGGTGACTCAGTTGGTTAAGTGTCCAACTCTTGATTTCAGCTCAGGTCATGATCTCACGGTATGTGGGTTGGAGTCCTGCGTTAGGTTCTGCACTGACAGTGCAGAGCCTGCTTGGGATTCTCTGCCTCTCTCTCTCTCTCTCTCTCTCTCTCTCTCTCTCTCTCTGTCCTTCCCCTCAGTCTCTCTCTCTCAAAAATAAATAAACATTTCCAAACAACAACAACAGCAAACACCTGACATTGGGTTCTGGTAGAGAGGGTGAACTTGACAGGGGAACATCAAATATTCATGCATCCCAAACTGCTTGTGATGAACTGGGCTGTTTTAGACCCTAGAGTCATAAAGCTGGACTAACCCAGCAGCTATCAATAGGAAAACAGAAATAATATATCAGGATCAGACGTGAGCAGCAAGTATCGCATGCCAACAGTAGGGGCCAGTAGCCCAGACATTTAAGCCATTCACCAATATTTTATCAGCACTTCTTCCAATGGTTTATGAATGGATCAACATGTGTGTGTGTATATGTGTGTGTAGTTTTAGATTTAGGATAATGTTGACTTAATAGGAGGATTTAGGAAGCATTTCCTCTTCTATTTTCTGGAAGTGTTTTTATAGAAGTGTTTCTTTTTTTTCCCCTTAAGTGTTTGATAGAATCTACTAGTAAAAGAATTTTGACTCCAAACTTTCTTTTTCAGAAAGAGTTCTAGCCACAAATTTAATTTCTTTAATAAATATAGAACAGTTCAGATTATTTAATTATGCCTGAATTAGTTCTATTAGTGTGTCACGTTCAAAGAATTGGTCCATTTTTCCTATGCTGTAGAATTTATAGATATAAATTTGTTCATAACATATTCATATATTACTTTTAATGTCTGGAGAAGCAGTAGTGATGTAATGTCCTATTTCATTCCTAATATTGGTTATTTTGGTCTTTCTTTCTTTCTTAGCTAGCTTAGAAAGATATTTTTAATAATCTATATTGTTTTAAGTTACAAAGTTTTTTGGGATTTTTCAGGCAATAACATTAACATTCTACTATAAAGTGGGCATCCAAGAAATGCGATTTCCTTAACAGTGGTAAAAAAATGAGTAAATAAAATTACACCTTTTTTTCTGTATGAATACCTAAATACAAATTAATGGGACACTTTAATGATTAGAGGTATCATCTCTCTTGACAGTCTTCAAATTTTGTCTGCAGTATAATGCATGTTGGGATGTCCCAATTTACTATGTTACATGACTAGAGCATCACTCTGACCATATAGGCAACACAAGTGCCTGTTTTCCCATTAACTCAATGGCAAATTTATGAAAATATCCCATAAAAAGTGATCTGACAAATCTCAACTCCCTGGTTGATTGTAATAAAGGGATCCTGCGGCTTTAGATATGAAGTATAATGTCAGTTGTCTGCTGTGTTCAGGTTAGATTTCCACGGTATTTTATTTCTTCCTGTAAAATGCGGTTTCTACATCAATATCATGAATGTGTCCTTCATCTGAATTCTTGAATACTTGGGCTCTGTGAGATTTGTGTCTCCTTTTTAACATCTGTCTACTCATATCCTTGTGGGCATGCCCTAATTCAAACCTCTTACTTTCAAATTGCATGCTAATGTAAACCATATCAATCACCTTCTATTGTTCCCTTGGTGACTGCTTACATTTTCAGGTCATACGTGTACAACCACACTTTAATTATCAATTTAGTTGCCACTGGCCCGTCTCATAAGGCCTGTTTCTTCTGTGTTTAGTGCAAGCATTGACTGACAGCAAGATCAATGGGAAATAGTAAATCAATTCTGTAGTCTTTGTAAAATGCCCTTACTTAGGATTGAAAGCATATTTTCTAGTGACTCTCACAAAGAGGAAGTCTGATTATTAGAAATGAATCGCTGTGACCTTTCTATTATTCTTGATTTTGAAATATATGAATAAAATTGCAATTGGTGGAATCTTTGCTCTGTCCCTGTGTCTCAGGATCTTCTCTCCTACTCCCTCCCCTCCCATACCTCTCCCTTCTTGGCCCTTTCCTTCTCAGGTCTCATGTCCTCCTTGCTCTCTCTAAAGGATGAAATGAGATATCTATTTTTCTTTCAACAAAATGGAAAATATATGATTACAGTAATTAGCACAGCATTTCTTTTCTTTCCATTTCAAATCAAAACTGTAAATTCAGTATTTTGAGAGAATACCAAACTTTATGGTAATTTAAAAATATAAACAATGGCAGTAAATATTTTGTATAAAGACTCACTTTATACAGGTAAATTCTCTAGAATGATAGTTCAGAATTATTTAATAATAATAACAGAATCTGTTTATTACTTGTATTTAAATCTGATTTAATAAAATAAATGACTTCTTAATACCTTAAAAACTCAAAGTTTTAAAAGTCCTTTATGTTTCTGGTCAATATAAGATAATATTTTTTTCTTTTTTTTTTAATGTTTTTAATGTTTATTTTTGAGACAGAGAGAGACAGAACATGAATGGGGGAGGGTCACAGAGAGGGAGACACAGAATCAGAAGCAGGCTCCAGGCTCCAAGCTGTCAGCACAGAGCCCGACGTGGGGCTTGAACTCACGGAGTGTGAGATCATGACCTGAGCTGAAGTCAGATGCTTAACTGACTGAGCCACCCAGGCGCCCCTATAAGATAATATTTTTAGTTACTCAGCTATTTACATTCAATGCTTAGGTACAAAGAGAATAAAATTATTTTTCTTATAGAGAAATCAACCAACATCCCAGATTTTTTTGGAAAAATTTTTATGACCTATACTTTAAATATTGCAAATAAAGAAAACAGGTTTTTTGTTTGTTTGTTTGTTTGTTTTTTATCTCAACTGCATAAAATGAACATGATGATGTGACTGGCTGGCACCTGTGTTTTGATTACTTCCTTTTCACCCTGTTGACGAGGGAGGGATTCCTGTCCCAGAATAAGGGGATGGCCAAACACAGGGCACCCACCACTGGTCAGATGAGATTGACAGTAGTTGGTCACATGCTCCCACAGCCCAGAGTGGAAGACACCGCCTATCAGGTACTCAGGAACAGAGTGAACAAGCAGGAGCTGTAAGAGTTTTATAGGAACAAAAGGTGAGGAGATTCCTGATTCCCATGGGAAAAGATGCAGGCGACTTTGAATAATTCAACAGGCTGGCTGAGAACCAAAGCCTGCTCCTCAGCAATCAGCAGGTGCCATGCCTGGGGCCCATTAGAAGGGTTTTTAGCTAAGGGTCCTTATCCATGAGAGTTCAGTGGGAGAGAGGAGCATGGGGTCTGCCATTCAAGGCTCTCCAAATGGCAGATGTCAAGGCAAGAGTTAATATTGAATCTTGATTTCTGACCTTCACCACAACTTATAATATGGAAAGAAAGACAAAACAAGATTTACTTTTGTACTAAAAGTATGTAATTTGTTTTCTTTTTAAAATCATGTCAGTTGCTTTTTTGACTAAAAATTTAGGAAATAGTAGATACACTTCTTGCCTTCCCACTTTTTTCCAGCATTGGATATTTGTTAAAAATATATTTGTGTATCTTTTTGGGCTTAATAACATACACACTCAGTGCTGTATCTCAAGCAATTCTTCATTTTGATTATTATTTTCTTGTCTGGATAATGTCATTGAGTTGTGTTGTGTTTTGTTCTGTTTTGTTTTCTTCCAAGAAAGTTTTCTGAGTGCTATAGTTCCTCAATTCCTATGTGCTTCAGTTTGCCTTACTTAGGCATCCTATGTTAATGTGCATTGTACACATTAGTAATTTTTCCTACCTCCATTCTTGCAATATGTTCTGTCATCAAGAAGTCATTTGTTTTTATTTTTCTCATCAACAGGTGGTATTTTTCTCAGCAATGGGTGTCCTGATGCTGCTCACACCTCTCTATCCATACTGGCCAGTCTCTAGACCTGCTGTGTGGCTGTCATTCCCTGTTTTTCCATATTTTCATTGTTCCTTCCTTCCTTTCTTCCTCCCTTATTTAAAGGAAACATTGTTTGTTTTTCGTTCTTGATTTACCCATTCTTACACACCTACTTAAGATTCTTTTAATCTTATTTCCATTATTGCCTACCTAAAAAAACGTTTTTAGACCTTTTCCCCTAATCTCCCTCCCATACAGAATTTTAATAATACAGATAGAATGTGTTTTAATCATAATGGTAATTTCCCCCCCCCCAAAAAAAAACTAATTATCATCCCCTTGGAAATGATATTGTCTCTTTGAAAATGCACGGCACACTCTATTACAGAGCAATAAATCCAAAACCTTCCTGAGAAAGGAAGAATGAGTTAATTTGATTAATATATTTAAAAAATTATTATCTACTATAATTTTATTTGTATCAAGTTCAAGCATCCCTACTACTCCTTCCACTCACAAGAAAAAGAAAAAAAAAACTATCATTTAACCATCTGAACAAGTTAAGCAAGTATTTAAGAAAATAAAAAGGACAAAGAAACACAAAATTCAAGAAAGGGCAGTAGAAAGGGAAAGGAATGTGAGACATTTGTGGCCAAGCAGATATTTTCAAAACTATTGGTGACATTCTATTTCTTTTTAAGTTTATTTATTTATTTTGAGAGAGAGAGAGAGACAGAGACAGAGACAGAGAGAACACATGTGGAGTAGGGGCAGAGAGAGAGGGAGAAGGAAAGAGAACTCCAAGCAGGCTCTGTACTGTCAGCGCAGAGCCCGATGTGGGGCTGGAATTCGTGAACCGTGGGATCATGACCTGAGCTGAAACCAAGAGTCAGATGCTTACTGACTGAGCCACCCAGGGGCCCCAATGTGATGTTCCATTTCTTAATCTGGCAGATGGTTATGTACTGTTCATTTTATTATTAATCTTTATGCCATTTAGGCTGCTGTAATGTCAGAGAAGGAAGTTCCACATTCACTCTATAACTGACTTCAGTCCAGCCTCTGCCTCCTTCATTCTGCTGTGTTGCTTAATTGTAGATTGTTACTCAGTTGCTATGCACACCTACATCCCTACCTTTTGCTAAGCTATTAAGCAGCTTCCATACTGGTACATTTTTGCTGCCACGAGCTCCTGAGTTCCTTCTCACTGTATGGTTATCCCAATACCTATCTCAAGACACCAGACTCCTTCCAATCTAGCACTTAAAGGGTTAATAGTTGGTATAAGAGAGGGTCTCCTTGACCCTGTTCTGGGCCCAGAACAATGTCTATTCTGACTGGTGATTTCGTTAGCCTGGTTGCTAATTATGCTGAATGTTATTTTGGCTTATATCCATGCCACCAGCTGTGTCCATGATGCCAAATTTATGGGTCATTTTTTATCCCCCATCTAACTTGCTGTTACAATAGTGTCACAAGTGGCTGTCCCCTCTGTCTTGAGGCTATTTGACTTCCAAGCTCTGTAACACCACACCTTTCTGAGTTTCGTTTGTGACTTTTCAGTAGCTTCTTTTTCTTGATCTGCAAATTTTGAGTTTCCTCATGACATACATTGATATTATTAACTATTTATCTGCCATTCATAATATATATAACAGCTACATTTCCTCTCATTCATTCATACAATATTCACGAAATGATTATTTATAAGCTGTACTAGGTGCTTAACTAAATGAAATTTTTACTGCCCCTTTCAGTCTGAGAGTGAAATGAGGCAGAAGATACTGCCCCTTTCAGTCTGAGAGTGAAATGAGGGAGAAGAGCAAATAACAACGAAATTTACAAATAAAAATTGTGAAGGTTGCTATGAAGGAGAAGATCCAGATGCTGTGGAAGACATGAGCTGAAAAGGACAATTTTAGATCGGAGTCAATGATGGACTCAATTTTAAAGTTATTATTTAATTCAATATTTTACTTTACTTATTTATTTCTATATGCATATGCCTTGACATTTATAATTATGACATGTGCATTAGGTGATGATATCATGTGGATTTTTTTTTAGCATTTATGTAGTCTTTTAAAATTGTTTAATTTTTATTAGTTTCTTTCTGCTTTTCTCCCACACTTCCTCCACCTTGGTCATCATCCACCTTTCTTCTATGACCTTGTGTATCCTTTCACAGTTTTGTCTGTGCTTTTACAATACCTACATATATGTACCAGGGCTTTAAAAAAATATTTATCATATTATTTCCACTTATATAAATCTTGTTTGAAAATAACTTGGGGAACACCTGGATGGCTCAGTTGGTTAAGCAGCTGACTCTTGATTTCAGTTCAGGTCATAATCTCATGGTTCGTGAGTTCAAGCCCCATATCAGTGCAGAGCCTGCTTGGGATTCTCATTCTCTCTCCCTCTCTCTGCCCTTTCCCTGGTCTCTCTCTCTTTCTCTCTCAAATAAATAAATAAACTTAAAAAAATAACCTGGAAATATCTCTCTGGCTTAAGTGGCATAATTCTAACTCATGCATTTCAATAAATGTGCAATATTCCGTGGGTTGAAAAAATGTCAATAATTTCTCTATTGATAGGCACAACCTTTCAGTTTTTGTGATTAAGAAAAAAATGATGTATCAAACATATTTATCATAAACCTTATGTAATAGTGCTTTTATTTATTTTGAGATCTATCCACAGAGGTTTTGATGGATCAATGTGCATATGTCTTTGTGATTAAAATAGATGTTGCCAACATCCTTCATAAAACAAGTGGGACATGACTCAATGACGGTTCATTGAACATCTTTAAGAAAATCTTCATAGCCTTCGCTACTCTATTTTGTCCCAAAGTAATAAGACACCTTATGTTGTCATACTACAAAGTCATTAAAGGCAACTGTATTTACAAGAATGAAATGTGGGAACTCTTCCTCTTTATTTGTATGATATTTGTCCATTCTGTAAATCACATAACATATTTTTTCTATAGATGAGTTGATGTACAGTTTCCTTTACCCATAGTTATAGATGGGACAGGCATTTGTATGATGAGCATATAAGACAGGCCACAGATGTTGATAAACAACTTCTGTCATTTGAATTGCCATAAAGGAAAAAAAAAGAGATTATAGTAGAAGCAAGATAGAGAAACCAAATGATTTTCCCCAATTGTCTTTATTCCTACCTTCCTAGGCCCCTCAAATCAGAACAAAACCTTCCCCAAAATAATAAAACTCATTTTCCAAACTTTCGGTGGCTAAGAGAAAAGGTCAGCTTCTTTTCTAATGCAGATTCCATAGTAGCCGGAATTAAAGAAAATGCTTTTTATGACCTAGACATATGGCATAGATTAGAAAATGGATAGAAATGGGTTCTGATTGGCTGGCTAATATTCTAATGAGATAGATTAATCAATGTAAACCACATAGCTCAGTTAAAACTGCCTTTCAAATTGCCAATTTCATTTTCTTCCAGCAGAGAAAATGCCAATCTTTTCCTATGTAGTAAAATCGTCTTGTTATAACAACGAAGAAACTCCAGAGTTACTGTTATTGTGGAACATCTGGTAACTACAAGATGTGGCTCCTCAGAGAAAACCACATCGCTAGAAAATAAGAACTTGCTCAACCTAGTCGTATTTCATGTTTTGTTATACTCTAGAGTATGGCTGCCTCATAATACAGTAATCACTTTCCTTCGGCACCATAAATGAAACCACAGATGCTACAATTTTCTCTAATTGGAGCAGCTTACCATAAATAAATAATCAAAATAACAATATATGCATAAAATATATGCATGTTTTAAAGGTTGGATTGAAAAAAAATTACAAAGTGATTACCTAAATACCATGCCTATGGCATTTCTTTTTTTTCTTTTTTTCTTGATTTAAATTTGTTAGTTAACATGCAGTGTAGTATTGGTTTTAGGAGTATAACCCAGTGATTCATCACTTACACATAACACCCAGTGCTCATCCCAATAAGTGCCCTCCTTAAAGTCCATCACCCATTTAGCCCTTCCCCCTACCCACTTCCCCTCCAGAAACCCTCAATTTGTTCTCTGCATTTAAGAGTCTCTTATGGTTTGCCTTCTTCTCTGCTTTTTTCTTATTTTTTCCCTTTCCCTATGTTCATCTGTTGTGTTTTTTTTTTTAATTCCACATGAGTGAAATCATATTTGTCTTTCTCTGATGGACTTATTTTGCTTACCATAATAAACTCTAGTTCCATCCACAATGTTGCAAATGGCAAGATTTCATTCATTTTCATCACCAAGTTATATTCCATTGTATAGGGGTGTGTGTGTGCATGTGTGTGTGTGTGTGTGTGTATGTATATATACAACATATACAATATATATACCACTTCTTCTTTATCCATTCATCAGTTGATAGACATTTGGGTTCTTTCAATAATTTCCTATTATTGATAGTGCTGCTATAAATTTTGGGGTGCATGTGTCCCTTAGAATCAACACTACTGTATCTTTTGGACAAATACCTAGTAGTGCAATTGTTTGGTCCTAGGGTAGTTTTATTTTTAATTTTTTGAGGAACCTCCATGTCTTCCAGATTGGTTGCATCAGTTTGCATTCCCACCAGCAGAGCAAAAGGGTTCCTCTTTCTCCACATTCTTGCCAACATCTGTTCTTTATTTTAGCCATTCTGACAGATGTGAGGTGGTATCTCATTGTGGTTTTGATTTGTATTTCTCTGATGATGAGTGATGTTGAGCATATTTTCATGTGTCTGTTGGTCATATGGATGTCTTCCTTGGAAAAGCATCTATTCATGTCTTTGGCCATTTCTTCACTGGATTGTTTTTGGGTATTTAGTTTGATAATTTCTTTATAGATTTTGGATACTAACCCTTTATCTGATATGTCATTTGCAAATATCTTCTCCCATTCTGTCGGTTGTCTTTTAGTTTTGTTTATTGCTTCCTTCACCGTGCAGAAGCTTTTTATCTTGATGAGGTCCAAGTAGTTCATTTTTTCTTTTGTTTCCCTCATCTCCAGAGACAAGTCTAGTAAGAAGTTGTTGTGGCTGAGATCAAAGAGGTTGCTGCCTGTATTGTCCTATAGTATTTTGATGGTTTCCTGCTTCACATTTAGGTCTTTCATTCACTTTGAATTTATTTTTGTGTATGGTGTAAGAAAGTGGCCCAGTTTCATTCTTCTGCATGGCACTGTTCAGTTTTCCCAGCACTACTTGCTGAAGAGACTATTTTAGTCCACTGAATATTCTTTCCTGTTCTGTAGAAGATTAGTTGGTGATACATTTGTGGGTCCATTTCTGGGTTCTCTATTCTGTTCCATTGATCTGTGTGTCTGTTTTGTGTCAGTATCATCCTGTCTTAATGATGACAGCTTTGTAATACATCTCGAAGTTCAGGATTGTGATGCCTTCAGCTTTGGTTTTCTTTCTCAACATTACTTTGGCTATTCAGGGTCTTAACTGGTATACAAATTTTAAGATTGTTTGTTCTAGCTTTTGAAGAATGCTGGTGTTATTTTGATAGGGATTTAAATGTGTAGATAGCTTTTGGTAGTATAGATATTTTAACAAAATCTGTTCTTCCAATCCATGAGTGTGGAATGCCTCTCCATTTCTTTGTGTCTTCTTCAATTTCTTTCATAAGCTTTCTATCGTTTTCAGTGTACAAATCTTTTACATCTTTGGTAAGGTTTATTCCTATGTATCCTATGGTTTTTGGTGCAATTGTAAATGGGATCAATTCCTTGATTTCTCTTTCTGCTGTTTAGAAATGCAACTGATTTCTGCACATTGATTTTATATCCTGTGAATTTGCTGAATTCATGTATTAGTTCTAGCAATTTTTTGGTGGAATCTTTCAAGTCTTCCACATAGAGTATCATGTCATCTGCGAGGAGTGAAATTTTACTTTCTTCCTTGCCAATACGTATGCTTTTATTTCTTTTTGTTGTCTGATTGCTGAGAGTCTAGGACTGCCAGTGTTGAACAACAGTGGTGGGAGTAAACATCCCTGTCATGTTCCTGTTATCAGAGGGAAAGCTCTCAGTTTCTCTCCATTGAGGATGATATTAGCTGTGGGTCCTTCATATATAACTTTTATGGTGTTGAGTTATGTTCTTTCTATCCCTACATTTTCTGAGAGTTTTAATCAAGAAAGATGCTATATTTTGTCAAATTCTTTTTCAGCATCTATTGAGAGGATCATATATCTCTTATCCTTTCTTTTATTAATGTGGTGTATCACATTGATTGATTTGCAAATATTGAACTAGCCCTGCAGCCCAGGAATAAATCCCACTTGATCACGGTGAATAATTCTTTTAATGTACTGTTGAATTCAATTTGATAGAATCTTATTGAGAATTTTTGCAGCCAGATTCATCAGGGATATTGGACTGTAATTCTCCTTTTTAGTGGGGTCTTTGGTTTTGGAATCCAGGTAATGCTGGCTTTATAGAATAGTTTGGACATTCTCTTTCCATTTCGGTTTTTTAGAACATTTTGACAAGAATAGGTATTAATTTTTCTTAAATATCTGCTAGAATTCCCCTGGGAAGCCATCTATCCCAGGACTCTTGTTTTGTTGAGGGATTTTTGATAATTGATTCAGTTTCTTTACTGGTATGCATCTGTTCAAATTTTCTATTTCTTCCTGTTTTAATTTCAGTAGGGTGTGAGTTTCTAGAAATTTGTCCATCTCTTCAAATTGCTCAGTTTATTGGCATATAATTTCTCATAGTATTCTATTATAATTATTTGTATTTCTCTGTTGTTGGTTGTGATCTCTCCTCTTTCATTCATGATTTTATCTATTTGGGTCATTTCTCTCTCTCTCTCTCTCTCTCTCTCTCTCTCTCTCTCTCTCTCTCTCTCTTTTTAAATCAGTCTGGCTAGACTGATTTACCAATCTTTTTATTCTTTCAAAGAACCAGGATTTAGTGTCATTGATCTGTTCTACTTTTTTTTAAATATATATCATTTATTTCTGCTCTCATCTTTATGATTTCCCTTCTTCTGTTGGTTTTGTGCTTTATTTGTTGTTCCTTTTCTAGGGCCTTTAGGTGTAAGGTTAGATTGTGTATTTGGGACTTTTTGCTGCTTGAGATAGGCCTGAAATGCAATGTGCTTTCTTTTTAGGACTGCCTTTGGTGCATACCAAAGTGTTTTGACTGTCATGTTTTCATTTTCATTTGCTTCCATGTATTTTTTTTTTTTTGTAATTTCTTCTTTAATTTCCTGGTTAACCCAATCTTTCTTTAGTAGGGTGTTCTTTAACCTACATGTATTTGAGGGCTTTCCAAATTTTTTCTTGTGGTTGATATCAAGTTTCATAGCATTATGGTCTGAAATATGCATGATATGATCTTGACCTTTTTGTACACGTTGAAGGCTGATTTGTGACACAGTATGTGATCTATTCTGGAGAATGTGTCATGTGCACTGGAGAAGAATGTGTATTCTGTTGCTTTAGGATGAAATGTTCTGAATATATCTGTAAAGTCTATGAGGTCCAATATATCATTCAAAGCTGTTTTCTCCTTGTTGATTTTATGCTTAGATTATCTGTCCATCACTGTAAGTGGTGTATTAAAATCCCTTACTATTATGGTATTACTATCGATGACTTTCTTTATGTTTGTTATTAACTGATTTATATATTTGGTGTTTCAAGTTGGGAGCATAAATATTTACCATGGTTAGATCTTCTTGATGGATAGACCCATTAATTATGATATAATGCCCTTCTTCATCTCTCATTACAGTCTTTGTTTTAAAATCTAGTTGGTCTGACATAAGTAGGGCTACTCCAGCTTTCTTTTGGCATCCATTAGCATGATAGATGGTTCTCCATCCACTCACTTTCAATCTCCACGTGCCTTTATGTCTAAAATGAGTCTCTTCTGGGCAGCATATGGATAGATCTTGTTTTTTTTTTAGTCCATTCTGACACCTTATGTTTTTGATTGGAGCATTTAGTCCATTTATATTCAGAGTGATTATTGAAGGATATGAATTTAGTGCCATTGTGTTACTTGTAGAGTTGGTGTTTCAGATGATGTTATCTGGTTCTTTGTAGTCTTTGTTGCTTAGGTCTTCTTATTTTTCTTCACTATGAAAGTTCCCCTTAAATAGTCTTGCAGGGCTAATTTAGTGGTCACAAACTCCTTTAATTTTTAAGTGGGAAACTATTTCTCCTTATATTCTGAATGACAGCCTTGCTGGATAAAGAATTTTTGACTCTATACTTTTCTCATTCAGCATGTTGAATATTTCTGGCCACTCCTTTCTGGTCTGCTAAGTTTCAGTGGACAGGTAGCTTCTAATCTTATGTGTCTACCCTTGTAGGTAAAAGACCTGTTGTCCCTAGCTGCTTTCAGAATTCTCTCTTTATCTTTGCATTTTGTAAGTTTCAGTATGATATGTTGTGTTGTTGACATGTTTTTATTGATTTTGAGGGAAGTTCTCCAGGTCTCTTGGACTTGCATGCCTGTTTTTCCTCCAGATTAGGGAAGTTTTCAGCTATAATTCATTCAAATATACTTTCTGACCCCCTTTCCTGCTCTTCTTCTTCTGAGCCTCCTATGATACAGATACTGTTTCATATTATGAATCACTAAGTTCTCTATGTCTCCCCTTGTGAGATAACAATTTTCTCTCATTTTTTCAGCTTCATTATTGTCCATAATTTTATCTTCTATATCACCTATTCTCTCCTTTGTGTCTTCAATACCTGTTGTGACTGTATTCAGTTGGTTTTGCATCTCAGTTATAACATTTTTAATTTCAGTTTGACTAGCTTTTAGGTCTTTGATCTCTGCAGCAAGGATTTCTCTGCTGTCTTCTTGCTTTTTTCAAGCCCAGCTATTAGTCTTATGATTGTTGTCCTAAGTCTTGTGCAAGTATATCTCTTATATCTGTTTTGGACAAGTCCCTGGCTATGATTCCTTCCTGACCTTTCTTTTGGGGAGAATTCCTCCATCTTGTCATTTTAGCTAAGTTTCTGTCTTTTGCATGTTTTAAAAGCTTGTTATATTTTCTGCACCTGAGAGTACTGCTAAATTAAAAAAGGGTCATACACTGTCCAGGGCCAGGAACTTCAGGAAGTGTTTCTGGTATGCTGTGTGCACTCTGCTGTTGCATTTTGGATGGTCTTTGCCACTTACTCCTACTTACTTGGGAGTGTTTGGACCTTTAACTAGGTGTGCTTAGATTTGGTTGGAAGCAAGCCTAGAAGTAAGCCTGGAAAAAAAATGGGGAAAAAAAGCCTGATCTCAAAAAAAGGTAAAAGGATAGGAAACAACAACAACAAAAAGCCCAAAGAGAGAATCAAAAGATTCTGATTTCAAAGAAACAAAAAGGAAAAAAAAAAGAAAATAAAAAAAGAAAGAGAAAGGAAGGAATAAAAATGTGTGATCCAAATAAAGAGAAAACTAAATGAAAACACACACACACACACACAAGAAACTCTGAGCCTGATTCCAAAAGAAAGAAGAAGAAGAAGAAGAAGAAGAAGAAGAAGAAGAAGAAGAAGAAGAAGGGGAGAAAAAAAATCAGACCTGATCCTAGTTCCACCAGAATTGCAGGTGTTTTGAAGCACTTGATTTTTAGTACATTTGGTACATGGGTGGCAGCCGGGTGGGGTTGTGGCCTGTGCTGGTCGTCTGGAGGAGAGCCTTCTGTGTTGGCTCAGAGTGAGTCTGGCCCCATATATAAGCAGTTGCCAGAAATGAGGGGTGCGGTTTAGTGTAAGCCAGTCCTGCCTCCACTGGGGGCTGCTGTGTTGCTCTCTGAAGTCCTACTGCAGGACTGTTAATGTTAGAGGGGGAAATGGCACCACCCCAATCTCTCATCCCCAGCTGAGGATCTCACACTCCCCACTATTCAGGCAGCCCTCAAAGAATAACAAGGGCAGTCAGCTCACCCTCCACCATAGCTCTCCTGTGTTTTTAATTTGGTGCATGGCCGGGATTCAAAACCTGAAGTCTTAAAGGACCTGGCACCATGCGGATCCGCCTCCCTCCTCCAGAGAAGAGACTCTTCAAGCTGTGTGAAATCTTTTGTCCCTGAAAAACAGTCCCACACCTGCACAGTGCACAGAATCTATGGTGTAGCACCACTAAAAGCAGCAAAGGTTATATTCCCTCTGGATGCAGCTGTCTCCCCTGCTGATGAAGGCCTTTTGCTAGCACCTGCAGAGTCTTTTGTCCTTGGAGAGGCAATATACCCACTTCCAGAAGTACTCCAGCAAGGGCAATGTTTTCTCTCAATGCACCTCTGAGATCCCTCTACCAAGCTATGCATTCTGGGGCCAGCTCCCTCCTCCCAGGAGCGTGTGTCACAGCTCCACTGTGGAGAGTCACGCACTTCCAAAACCTCAGAGTTTGAACTCCAAATACTGTTGGGGGAAAAAAAAGCCTTCAACACTCAGTGCTTCTTGCTCCCCAGTCTGTGGTTTTTCTCTCCCCCAATTGTCTTCTATGCACCTCACACCTGCTATGCTGTCTCCCTCCAATTGTGGAGATCCTTCTGTCACTCCACAGATCGATTGTCTGGGTGTTTCAAGTGATATGACCACAATAATGGACAAGGAAAGCTCACGGTCCCCTACTTCTCCACCATCTTACTCCTCTCCTATCATATTTATTCTTCAAGAAATAGAGAGATAGACTGGATTTTCTCCTGAATCTCATTATTTTCTCAAACTATATATTTTTTTTTCAAAATTTATCGCTACAACGAAATTACAATAGACCTGTAAGTGTAGCAACCTCTTTATATACTTGTCTGTTGACTAATCTATAATTTAACTTCACATTTGCACTGTTTCTATTTTGAATAAATTTTAAAGTTATTCCTGTATATGGTATTGTCTTCTATCCCTAAAAACATTTCTTTTTTGTATTTGATTTCATACTCCTAATATTGATCAAACTTTATAGTTGAGCTCAACTATACAACAGATAAATAAAATTGATTTTGTATTTTGTTTAGTAAATTCTTCTAGAGCTTAAAACAAATATTTCTTACATTCTTTGCTCAAATAATTTTGTCAATTTTTTTAGAAGCATAAAAGCATTGAGAGTAAGATAGTAAGCAATTTGGATATCATGCACCAATGATCAGTTAATTTTTTGGGTGTGAAAAAACAGAATGTTTGAGAATAGTTAAGATATAGGTAATACCTGATTTGTTTAAATCCAGTAGATTCTCCTGAATAATAATAGGTGAAATCTAAAAAGTTCCAACACTATTTGAGAAATTTTTAAAAATGTAATTATGTTTCTCATTGTAATCAGATTAACTTTTCCTTGGCTGGAATGCATGAAGAAATGTCCACGTGACAGTTGAAGTAGCAATAAAATGGCAATAGAAATTTTGCTATTGTTGATTTTAATTTCCATTATCAGATTTTTTTCCATTGGAGTGTTTGTCCATCAACGTACAAACAAGTGTGAGTATATTATATATGTGTCATTTGTAAAGATTTGGTACCTGGACTTAGTAGGCAATAAATATCTATATATTTTTCTTCATTGGCACTATTAAGCCTTATGTTGTGTTAATGTGCTTGTCTCGTTTTTCTTTTTTTTTTTTTAGGTAAATAATTTTGAGAGCCTATGTCTTAAAGAGTAGTCAAACCCATCTTGAATAGTTCCCAAGGACCTAAAAATCTTAAGAATCATTGTGAATGCAACATAGTTAGTCTATCATTTTCTCTGTTGTTCATTGATTAGTAACCTCAGCAGCATGGTTATATATTATACAAAATTATAGTTGAGAAATAAACTTGAATAGCTCTAAACTTTGGAAAAACACCATGCACTGATGGTTTTCTAAAATATACACAACTTTCCACAAAGTCTATTAGGCACTGTTTCCAGAATCAGCACATGTCTACTACTTCCTAATATTCTGTACTAAAAGTTTCCTATACTCTAAAGGACAAATGGCCAATTGGTCACTTGGGTATATTCCCAATTGCATTATTTTCTTAATAAATGTTAGTGTGATAGATAGTAACTAAAACTTATTTTTGATACATTTTTCTGCATTTTGACTGTGCAGTAGCTGAATCAAGCAAGCCAAATAACCTTTGAAATAGTAAGGATAGAAAAATGATTTAATCTTTGATTTTGTAAAATAAAATCTGAAACAAATGAATGTACTTATTCATTTTAGTTGCCAATAATTTGCCTTATTTTTTCATTTATAGAGTTACATGTGATCTTATTAAACCTAAATTAAATAAAATATTTGAAGATCTACAAAACCCAGCATACACTTTAATTCCGTTGCAATTAAAATAGTGTTCTCTTTATGCATGGAATGAAACCGTGTGTTCATCTTAGTTACTATCTATTAAGATTTGGTCTGTGTCATTAAGACTCCTTCAAAGCAAGGGTGTAATTCTTTCAACTGATGAAGCAGATGTCGCATTAAAAGAATGTGAAATTTGTGTCATCATTTTATTGACTCAGAGCTCATGAAGATTCAGCGAGTTATTGTATTGCTCACAAATGCCTTCTTTCTGCAATTATGATAGACATAAATTAGCAAGGCCAGGACTAAGTAGAGCAAGTGATGATCATTTTAAATTAAAACATCCTAAATATTTCTATATTAAAATTTCCAACTACGATCCAGTAGAAAGATTTTGTGCTTGAAAGGTGACATCCGATTGTGGTGAGAATATGGATTATGTACAACTTAGTCTCTAGGGTCCAATCTGCCTTTCCTACCATCTGATTAGTATAGATATGTATTCAAGGAGGGCAAAAATGCAAAGTGAGCTTTATTTAAGTTTTAATGAAATCATTTGGTCCTCCTAGCAGTTTTCTATCATATTAGCAATGTTTCTTCATAATGCATGAATATTAAATTTATCTAATACAGTACAAAATTATCCTATTAAGAACCCATATCTTATAATAGTGGGGAGGAGAACTAATGCAATATAGCACTGATTCAATTTCATCAAAATTACCAATACAGGAAAGTAGCTCATTCTCCTACACAGATGTCAAAAATATTTACCATACTCCATTTCTAAGAATTTCTCCTGTAAAACCAAAAAATATTATTCTAGCCCATTGTTTGACAGACTGAGGACTTAAAGGCTCTGGTATAGTGAAATAAGCCAGTCCAGACTTAGCTCTGATTAAGAGGGTAGCTGTTTAATGATTTGAGGAATGTGTAAAAGGGAGAAAAATCAGGGAATGAAGAATAACATCAAATTTTTCAGTGGAAGATTCACTAAGGATGGGAAATATTTGGAAATGGAAAAGTATGCTACCTCAGGGAGGAAGAGAAATGAGACATAAGAATTCCAAAGACAAATTTGTTTTATAAATTCGCTGGAGATGAGCTGTAAAAGTAGAGGTCATGGATAAATCCATGTCCTTATTGCTACAAGGATGCACATTTCTCAACTAGTCCTCACATTCTCTAACTCTGTTTCTGTGGTTAGTTGGAGAGTCTGCATAAAGGATTCCATACATGCCCTTTGTCTCTGTCCTTTTATTTTGTCTTAACCTGCTAAGTTATTCTTGTTAAATGAAAAGGTCTTATTCAACCCAAAGTAAATGTTTGTTTTCATTCAAAATTCTGCTGAAAACTTTATCTCTTCCCCTAAATAGTTACAGTTTTTACACAAAAATGGAAGCAATGTGTATTGACCAGGAAGCCAATGGTTTCTGTATACACTGGGCTCTCAGTAAAACAAAGGGAAGGGATTAATATGACTTGATTACAGAAATATGACTTGATTACAAAATATTATCTATAAAAACACCAAGAATAACATGAATTTCAGAATTAAATCAGACTGCCTGTACCAGTACGTATGATAATTATGCAAATTATGTTTTACTTGTCTCAACTACTAGAGTTGAAAGAGTAAGAAATGTTTCCATTTTCTTTATTAGATATTTAAAAAACTTTACCACCTTCCATTTCCCCAACTTTCCATTATATTTCAACTTCCTTTTTATATTCATATCTAAAGTGCAGTTTAAATGTTATTTTGTTGATACATCATTTTGAAAATCCAAGGTTGTAAAGTATTCTCAACAAATAACTCCATTAAGGTGGATACTACTTTATATTATAGTTATCTATCTATGACTGTTTCTCTTTCATTGACTACATGTCTATGAAGATATGTTTTTCCTATTCTCTAATCAAAAGTATCCGACAGAGTGTCTGACACATAATACATATTCATTAATTGCTTTGATTTGATTTTAATTGCCAACAAGATTTCATTCAAGCTTATTTCATCAGAAAACTAATTTCTAATGTATCCTTCACTATTTTAAATATTAGTGTGTTGTACCAAAATAAAACTAATTATTCCTCTTTTTAAATGTTTTTCTCTTTACCTTCTGCTTATCGCATATAATCCCCTTTTAACATTCCATAATTGCTTTCTACAAGGCTGGGCTAAAAAGTAAATGGACATGAAACCAGTATTATTATTTAGTTTTACATCTTTGTGCATCTTGCAAAAGACTAATAAGTAAGCTGCCATGCACATGAGGGTGCTAATAACACCTGCTTATTGAATAAAGGATTGCTCAGTGTTTGCTTATGGAGATTTACATTTAACAAGATATTTAAAGCAAAAAAAAATATGAAATAAGAGCTGACATTTCAATTGAGTAGATTAATACTCTAAGGAAGAACCCATGATTTAATCATTTGGGGCCTCAAGGAAATTTGAGTGTATGTTAAATCAGGATAAAGGAGATTGAAATTGTATTTGGTTTTTACACTCTCTCTCTCTCTCTCTACACACACACACACACGCACACACACACACACACACACACACACACACATGCTGATACATATATTTTTTTAATAATAGTAGTCTTACAATTACCAATGGTCATATGTGTTTTATTTTATGAGTTTATTTCAGCAAAATCTTTTTAATTTTAGCCATTCTGATTGGTGTGAGGCGTTCCCTCACTGTGGTTTTGATTTGCATTTCCCTGATAATGACTGATGTTGAACATGTTTTCATGTGTCTGTTGTTTATCTTACTTTCTCAGGTTGCCCTCATTTAAACTCTACTTCCGGGTAATCTTTTTAATAACCTTATCTTTAATCAACTGCAGTCAATATATAAAGGTGGGGTTTTTTTGCAATTTTTTTTTTTTTGAGTATGGTTAAGACTTTCAGGTTCCAGGAGATTTTATTCTTTTATTTTTTAATTTTTTAATGTTTATTTTTGAGAGAGAGACTGAGAGACAGAGAGCAAGCAGGGGAGGGGCAGAGAGAGAGAGGGAGACACAGAATCCAAAGCAGGCTCGAGGCTCTGAGCTGTCAGCACAGAGCCCAACACGGGGCTCGATCCCACAAACATGACAGATCATAACCTGAGCTGAAGTCGAATGCCCAACCGACTGAGCCATCCAGGTGCCCCAGGAGATTTCATTCTAATGCTTAGTTCTCCTCAATTTTAAGCTAAGCCTCTTTTAGCTGAGAAAACATTGGTTAAAAAATATAATAGAAATACAATCTGTCAACATTAATATAAATGTCTCAAAATACATGGTCTATTGAATAATGAATTAAATATATATATATGTATACACACTCACATTTAAGCACTCCTTTAATACAGAATTATGTTGTGTGATTTACGTACCATAAATATAGAGCACAAAATGACTTCTGAATATCTGGATTCTTGCACTATATTTTAGTTTTATTGACACACTAATTTTCTTTAGAACACATTCTAGGCCATATATTGACATTAAAATCCTGATTAAGTGTAAGGATCAAGTGTAAAATCCTGATTAATTTTTAGAATTGTGTATCCCCTTTCTACAGAAAATTTTCTTTTGTTCCATTCTACTAATCCAATACTCACCTCTAGGTGATGAATTTTCAGTGTAGTTCAAGTCTGTTAACTTTAACAGGGGCTTATTGGAACAGTCATAGTGAACTATGTAAGAACTGTGCCACTGAGACTCAATTATAAGGTAGAATACTGCTCAATCTTGATGGTTACAGTGCAGCTGGGATTAGTTTTTTCATCTTTCTTATCTAGTTCTATGTCTCAAGTTGGTATTTTCATCTAGTCACATAGATAAATTCAGTTATCTTTAACACTTGTGATTTTAATCCATATTTCTATTTTATTTCATTCTTTCTTATTCCTAAAATATTACATGGAAGCTGACTAAAGTTTCTTTCTTTTTTTTTTTTTTTTTTTTTTTTTTTTTTTTTTACTCTCACATTTCTAGCAACACTTTGGCCATTTAGAATATATTTTGTTACACTAATAGGACAATTTCAAATGTGAGTGTGAACATCTATTGACATTTTAGTTGCAATACTAAACAGTACCAAGATAAGTCTTTCAGACTATCGTTTTATTTTTTTAAATTTTTTTTCAATATATGAAGTTTATTGTCAAATTGGTTTCCATACAACACCCAGTGCTCATCCCAAAAGGTGCCCTCCTCAATACCCATCCCCCACCCTCCCCTCCCTCCCACCCCCCATCAACCCTCAGTTTGTTCTCAGTTTTTAAGAGTCTCTTATGCTTTGGCGCTCTTCCACTCGAACCTCTTTTTTTTTTTCCTTCCTCTCCCCCATGGGTTTCTGTTAAGTTTCTCAGGATCCACGTAAGAGTGAAACCATATGGTATCTGTCTTTCTCTGTATGGCTTATTTCACTTAGCATAACACTCTCCAGTTCCATCCATGTTGCTACAAAGGGCCATATTTCATTCTTTCTCATTGCCACGTAGTACTCCATTGTGTATATCAGACTATCGTTTTAGAAACTCTTTTTTGTTTTTCTTATATTTCAGTCTGAGAGATACTGAATCTCTTGATATGCTACTATTTCAACAATTTAATGTAAAAATAGGTATAACCATAAGAATCTATTGGGAGTCAATGACTGCATAAGGGTGCATTTTTATCTATATTATGGTAAAACTAATCTTTCATGAATAATGGATCATTATGAAATGAAATCCTGGATAAAAGAAAAATAAAATTGGTAATTCTTTATATTACTTTTATCATTATAAAATGTAATACTGGATAAAATAAAAATAAAATTGGTAATTCTTTATAGCAATTTTGTATTTTTCTGCATTAATATGGAAATAATAAAATAAATCTAGTCTATGTGACTATTCATCCACAAGAATGAACGGAAAGTCAAAGAGAAGATAGTGGAGTATACAGGAACTTTGACATCCCAAATCTAATTATCAAAGGAATTGTTGACAAATAATATAGTTAGAGGTTGTTATGTAATAATCCAGGACATTTTATTACTGCCTAAATATTAAGAGATTATTGTTAATTACTTTTCTGTTTTATAATACTATCATAGTTATGTCAAAACATTAGTTCTTTTAGGGATACCTAAAAAAGACACTAGGTAAAAATAATATGACATCTTTGATTTTCTTTAAAATCTAAAGGATTGAGGATTGAGTTAGATGGCAAATTAAACAAGACTGATAATATGTTCCTAATTTTAAAAGGTGATGATGGTTAAATGGCGGTTTATAAAACTAATCTTGATTTTTCATTTTAAACATACCCGGTCTAAAGTTTTCTAGTATATAAGTATTGACATGCCTATTCCTGGGATTACTGATCAAAAGTTGGAGGGTGGAAAGTTCGTGACCTTTGGAACAAAAGAGACATCTATTTAAGTCCAACCTTCTCCTGTTACCACTTGTGGATATTGAGGACACAAGTTAATATCTAGGAGACTTACATTTTTATCGGTATATATATGTATATGTAATATATATATTTATATGTATATAAATATATATTTTTTCTCTATATATACATACATCTATCTATATACATCTATATATCTATAGATAGATATTCTATCTATCTATCTATAGAACACACACACATATATTGAATATATGTATTGAATATATATTGATTGATCGAACAATGTGCAGAGGAGATTAGGGGCACCAACCCCACACAGTGTTTGCTTCTGGGAAGGAACTGAGGAAGACAGCCAAGGCAAAGAACATAAAAGTTGGCCATATGATGGACTCAGAAATACCGACTGATCAAGGTCCAGCAAGCAAACCACAGAACTTTGGGTTGAAAAAGCCTAAGATGCAAAAGTCAATGGCACTGACCACAGCAAAGACAAATATTTTTAACAAGCATGGATTTTGAGCAGACATCTCTCAGGCTGCTGACCTTGAACTACATCAAAAAAATTGACTTAATACTGTAGACAAGGGTGAACCTGACTTAGATCATTTTACATATCAATTGACACAACATAACTGTAGCCTTTAAACTTCAAAACAGCTGAATTTTCTATGCTAACGAACACTAGGGAAATTATTGAAAAATTTTATTGTGAGCCTAGGTACGCATCTGTGGTTTTCAAATTCCATTGTGTTTGGGCCACGAAGGGAACTTTGGATGAAGGAACTGAATTCACAGTCTCAACAGTAACAGTCTATGTACTCTTATTGCTTAGCATCTACAACATAAAGGTAATCTTACTGCTAAACTAACTCATGGCCAGAGAGAAGAGTAAGCCATCATAGCACAGGAATAAACATGTATGTTCACAGCTAAGTGTGGAAGTGATGCCATTATCTAAAGCCCCCAATTTACACGGAAGTTGCAAAAATGTGGAGTGTAAAGAGGAAATAAAAATAAGATTTGAGTACACGGGATGGAAATAAAAACCACTCAGAGAAAATATATTACCTGCAACTACTATTCATTTCTAAAACTTAGAAGAAGATGGCAATATCTCTAGACTTTGAGGGAACAAAGAGCATGCATAGGGGAAACATCCTAATTCCACTATTTAGAAATCTGTAATATGAAAATTAAGTACTCGCTTGGAGATTCCTGCTAGTTGAGTTTGAGTTCACATGGTAAATCTGACTTTTTTTTTCTTTTCCTGCTCTGCATTCTTTCAGATTCTGAGTCTCTGCTACGGTTATTGGAATCTATTGGATTAACACTAGGTTGGAATGCTTGATGTGCACTTTTTTTTTTTTTTTTTTTTTTTTTACTTTGGATTACTGTGCTAGGGATTGGAAACTGATTTATTTTCTACATTTGGCAAGGAGTGGTACCAGAGCTGAAAAAAATCAAGTATGTCTTATTAACTCTCTGAGCTTTTTATTTGTTTGAGTTTATTTATTTATTGAGAGAGAGAGAGAAAAAGAGAGAGAGACAGAGCAAGAACAAGCAGGGGAAGGGCATAGAGAGAGGAAGAGAGAGTATCCCAAGCAGGTTCTGTGCTGTCAGCACAGAGCCTGATGCAGGGCTTGATCCCATGTACTGAATGATCATGACCTGAGCCGAGATCAAAGGTTGGACGCTCAACCAACTGAGCCACCCAGGCGCCCCTTTCTGAACTCTTTAAAACATAATACTTATCAGAAACTTTTAACTAAAGTAAACCAACTGCAAAGATTTTGAGAAAACTATATCCATTCCCAGAGAAAACAGCCCAAGAAGCAACTTCTGAAAAGAGTTGATTCCTCCTAGCTAGCAAGAACTTTTTAGGATAAGGCTAAAGCATAAGGTAAAATTATAATAGACTCAAATTTCTTTATTTTTTTACTCAAATATGGTTAAACATTGGTTTCATATTTTAATTCCTTCATGTTTGACATTATTATATTTTCATCTGCAAGATAATTGAGTTTTTAGATTCCTTTTCCCCAGGAATTTGATTAGGTTTTTAATAAGGTATTTTATGGTTGACATTTTATTACTAGAATATTTTAACATTATAATTTGATGTTTTGCAGAGCTTTTGCTAGACTATGCTGGACAATGGGGTTTGAAAAAATTAGATGAGAAATTGAAAGATGTAAAATCTTGACTGCGGACATACAATGATGGAGAAAAATCCTAGTTAACACATTATTCTGACATAATTTCAGAAACACTTGCACTAGTCACAGGTGGTCTTAGGAAGGGGACTTAGAAGAGCAGTGGGTGATATTAACAGAGTCTCTTCTTGAACTCATGGAAAAGACTATCTAACAGACTGCTGGACTCCTCCAAGGAAGATGGCCACATTGCTAGTTGATCATGTCTAAATTGATTAAGTTCAATATGTTTCCATTAGCAAAAGCTGTGGAATGCTTGAAGAGAATATTATTTTCCATTCCTGAAATATCCTTCCATATGGAAAGAATTTCACTGGAATAAAATACCTATGGGAGAGTATTTCGTTGTGGGAAGCTAACTGCTATCACAATTGACAATACTCCCAGATTTCAGTGGCTTAACACAATAAAAATTTATTTCTTACTCAGAAGAAGTCAAGATGCCCTGGGGTCCTGCACTGTGCAATCCTTTTGGGACCAGATTCCTTCAATCTGGGGCTGCAATCTCTTATAGATCTTTGGGATTATTTAACTCAGCATGTGTTCAAAGCAGGTGAGGGCAAAGTGGGAGGTATTTATGATTGGTCTGAAACTGGCACAACTACTTTCACTCACATTCCATTAGCCAGAACTCAATCACAATGACGCAATCCATGCAAAAGAAGCTGAAAAGATGCATTCAAGCTGTGCACCCAGGAAGAAAGGGAGGACGAGAGTTTTGCTGAGGAGTAACATGCTCTCACACAAGAAGGCATTTGTTATGGTAATCACAGGAAAAAAAAATACTCTGCAGACGTAGCCTAACCTCTTACTATTCAGTTAAAAATAGTGGTTAAGAGTGAAGTCTTTGGAGTATAACTACCTAGGTTTGAGCTCTACATTTACCATTTGCAGACTGAGTGTACTTGGGTGGTTTAGTGACCCTCTCTCAGCTCTCTAATTTATGAGAAGGCATAATAGTACCTATCTCATAGAATTGTTGCAAGTATTAGCGTTTAATACGTTCAATGGCTAGAAAGTATCTGCTCTAGAGTAGTGTCATATACTTGGGTTGGATTAGTAGGTGCTGTAAAATGGGCTCCTTTTTACATGCATCATTTCCTTTACGTCAGTATAGGAGCTCAGTTTTTAAGTATTCTATGTACATGTGAAAAGTGCACACTGTTCGCAAAATAGTATATTCTCTGAATATTTCTAAATCTCCATAAGTCAAAGCATTAAATCTTTTACTTCATTTTTTTCAGTCTATCATATCTTTGTGATGCTGAATTTGCTTAAATATCCTCTTATAATTTTGTAATTCTAAAAGTTGTTTCATTTCTAAGGAATTTTATTCAATTATTTTCCATGTGTGTTGATGCATATAGTTTTACATTTGTTATATTTTTTTCATATAATACACTTATCTTTATATAACATGTCTTCATTATACTTATTTTTGTAAGCAAATTTTATCTTGAAAACATAAATTATTCACTTAATTGTTTTGTGTTTCCCTTTCTTTTTAATTATATTTTTTCTAATAACTATTTTTTTACCTATTCATCTTTCTGAGGTTTTAAATAAAATTATGTAACCAAGTTTTGCATGTTAGTATAATGTCTTCATCTTTTAATGAGAAAACCTATTCCTCTGACATTTCTTCTAATTGTAGTTAAAAATTACATCTTTGTTTGTAATATAATTGGTTTACTATAAATTTTACTTCATGGTTTCTCTTTATTTTTTTGCTAGATGTTCATATTTTATTCGAATTCCCTATTTTGTCATTTTGATTAAGTTATTATTAACTCCTATTTACCCCCTCCATTTATAAATTATTGCATAGTTATGTCCTCCTTTACTGCTTACTGCTTACACTGATAGTCATAATCAAAAATATACATCACTAATATAAGAACAGATACAATGCATCCTACCTCAAATGTTTCCTTGCTGTTTCCACAATCTAATTAATATAATCCCATGCTCAGTCTTTTCCCTTCTTCCCTTCCTCCTTCCCTTTTTTCCTTCCTTATGTTTCTCTTTCCCTTCTTTCATTCCTTCCTTCCCCCTCTCGTTCCCTCCCCCCCTTTTTTTCTTTCTTTGTTCCTTCCTTTCCTCCCTCATTTGTCCTTTCTTCCTTTTTGCTTATGGATTTTTTGTACAGCAATCTTCGAAGCATCAGTTCTCTTTTTAAGCACAAAGTAAAAGCCTTTCTGTCTTTGTAATCCTATATATTACTCCCTTAGCAACTAGAAGGCTAGGTATAGACCAGCAGGTACCCCAGAAGTTCATCATAAGAGATGGTGACTCCAGGTTTCTAGGAGATCCATGTAACAGGTGGCCATGTTTTCTCTTCAACATTCAAACAAGTTTTCTCATTCAACATTCTCTGTGGGCTAGTCTTTACTGTAGTGTTGTTTTCTATAAGCCCATCTCATCTTTCCAAGAGTAGCAATATATTCTGTCTAATTCTGTGCTTCCAAACTCTTTAGTGCAAAATAATTATGGCACAATGGAGTAAAAAGGATTGTCAGCGTGGAAAGGGTTGTGTCTCAGCTCTTGCCACTGACGCAATAAACAATTAGAGAATTAGGTGCAAAGTGAAAGCAGAAGACAAGCTTATTAAAGCAACAGTACACTCTCTAAGGGAGAGCCTGCAGGTTCTGGGAAGTAGAACCAGCCCCTAGGTTGTTTTGGAATTAGATATTTATTGGCCTAGGAGGAGCTGTATTGTACAGTGGGGTGGTCTCTAATGGACGTTGATTCCAAACATTTGGGGGACTCTTCCCACAGGTTGGGAGAAGGAGTCTTTGACCTTACAAGGTTTGTCCAGAACTGTCCAGGCTGCCTTTCTTCATTGGGGTGGAAAGCTAAAACCACAATGTAAATGCCCTGGGGCAGAGATGGAAGAAGAGAACGCATGCTCTGCACCTGTGGCTCTTGGTCTGTTAGCTTAATGGTCTTGGAAGCCATAAGGTCAGGACGTCATGGCCTATTTATCACTGTCCTGGTCTCCAGCTCATGATTAACTGTCTACTCTACCAGGATGCCTAGAGATAACCAGTCTATGAGTCTTAGATGCTCAGTTTCTATCTGTCCCAAAATCTGAGGATTTGTTGTTTTGACAAACATGTAACAATCTGTGGTATACCAACAGAAATAGAAGTCAGAAGTAGAAGTAGCCTAGTTTGAACATATATGCCCTGCCTTCCTGCACCAACAGCTCTTCATCCTCTGAGGGCTTTTCATTAGATGATTTGTAGTTAGTAGAATAGAACAATAGGAATGTGATCAAGTCACCTTGTACACTTAAGGTTTTGTAGAACAATAGGATTTGTTTGAAATCTTTCAGTCTAAAATTTATCAATGATTGCTGTGCCCTTTTTGTCACAAGATTGAAGCCTTTCTTCTTTTGAGACACATTTGAGAATATCTTAATTTTATGTTCTAGTTATTCTTATCTTTTTTCCAGTTTCTTTTAGCCTTTTCTTTTAGCCTTTGCACTCTGTGTGTGTGTCTGTGTGTGTGTGTGTGTAGTTAGGTTTTCCAAGTCTGAATCATCGAGCACGCATATTCTTACAAATATTTAAATTGATTTTTTCTGTTTAATTATATGATATTTGTAAAATTTCTAAACACCCTGAATTTTATTTAAGATTTAAATATTTATAATTCAGGGCTTTAATGTTTTTAATCTCTGCAACATTTTAATTTTTCTCTTGTGTTATTTTACTGATTTCTACTTATTTGTATTTCTTTTGGTGTCATTACTATTATAGATTTTGAGACTTCATCAACACATTTACCTCATATTAAGGGTTTTTTAAGTTTATTAATTTATTTTTGAGAGAGAGACAGAGAGAGAGAGAGAGAGAGAGCAAGCAGGGGAGGGGCAGAGAGAGGGAGAGAGAGAAACCCAAGCAGGATTTGTGTGGTCAGCTCAGTCCTACAAACTGAGAGATCATGACCCGAGTTGAAATCAAGAGTCAGATGCTCAACTGCTTGAGCCACCCAGGCACCCTTTATTTTAAGTTAGTTTTGAAAGATATATTATCTGTATTTTTTTAATCCATAAGGTATTTGTCTGAATCCTCCACATGTTTCATTTTTAAAATTCAGATTTTAAAATTAAGTTTTCATTGATATGCATTTGAAAATTTACTAAATACAAAAATTCAGGTTGTCTTCTTTATGGTTATTCCTTATCTTTTGAAGTACCTGGCTATTTATTTTCCCAAAATCTATGATATTCAGTATTCCAGGAAGAATACTGCTTCTACTTTTTTCAAGATGTTCCCTCATTTTGATTCATGGTTTAAAGTGTTTGTCTAATTTCCTTCATAGTGTATAAAAGTTTAAATTTTTTTGTGAATTCACTAGGATTTGAGAAGAGTAACTAGCAATAGATATTCTCCATCATTTGGAAAAAACAGGTCTATTTAACCTTTAAAAATACATAATCTTCCAAAAAATAGTAATTCACTGTGTTAGTACTGTATCAAGCTCTGTTCATTTGTTTTTCGGCCTTTCATCCAATCAATTAATTATCAAATTGCATAACTACAAGGCAATCTAATTAACCCAGAAAAATAATTATGAGCAAAAAATATAATTTTTGCTCTCATGACAATCAATATCTCTTTGACCAAATAATCAAACAATCATGTATGAGTAATTAAAATAAGTGTTATAAAGAAAATTTATGCATGATAATGGGAATAATCAACAGGGAGAGTTAATTGTGTAAGGGGAAGGATCAAGGAATAATCTCTTGAGCAATGTGCTTAGTGGAGATCTTTAGGTTAAGCAGAATTTTTTTTTTAAGTGAGGGTAAGTATTTTAAAGCAATAGAAAATAAGGTATTAAGAGTGTATGTGCCATATTTGAAACCTGGGGGAAGGTCAATATAATTTCAACACAGAGCGCTACTGGAGGGATGATGTGTGAAATGAGGCAAGATTTGGAACATCCAGGGCTTCACAAGCCATAGTAGAGATTCTAATTTTATTCTAGGAAAAATGGAAACTGTAGTAGCCATCATTAATTGCCCGTCAATTATCCCTTTTCACATTGTAGTAAAACAGAGTAAAGATTTCACCCAGCCTTTCTTGTAGCATGAGGTAATCATGTGACTAAATTCTACCCAATCACAGTAAAACAAAGTATTTGTATGAAATGTAAAAAGCCTGTTTAAAAGAATCTGACTCAGCTGTGAGGGACAAATTTTCTTCTACCAACTTCCTGCAATATGGATGCAATTGCTGGTGCTATATCAGCCATTTCATATTATGAGGTGGTTTTTGTGAAAGACACTCAGTAAATGAAGATGGTAGAGTGAAACAACAAGAGCTTGGTTTCTTGATGACATCGTGGAATTAACAAATCAGCCCTAAAAGTTTTACTTCAAAATTTATTTTATGAAAAAACATGATATTTTATTTCTTTTTAGACACTGCTATATTTATTGTAATGGGTATGCTTGGCCAAACCTAATTTTGATTGATATATATCATTTAAAGTAAACTTTTGAGAAATGGAGGCAATGAAATAAACAAAATGCAGTTTTAAAATATCACTCTTGGGGCGCCTGGGTGGCGCAGTCGGTTAAGCGTCCGACTTCAGCCAGGTCACGATCTTGCGGTCCGTGAGTTCGAGCCCCGCGTCAGGCTCTGGGCTGATGGCTCGGAGCCTGGAGCCTGTTTCCGATTCTGTGTCTCCCTCTCTCTCTGCCCCTCCCCCGTTCATGCTCTGTCTCTCTCTGTCCCAAAAATAAATAAAAAACGTTGAAAAAAAAAATTAAAAAAAAAATAAAATAAAATAAAATAAAATATCACTCTTACATGTAGAGTAGGACTTGGAGAGAGTAAGTAGATTCAGGAAATTTGGTTATCAGGGCACTACACTGGGTGAGGTGGGAAATCATGGTTATTTGGACTCAGGAGATACAAGTGGAGAGAGAAAGAAGAGGATGGATTAAAGAATGAGCTGAAGAGAAAAACGACATGAACAAATTTGGCTCTGACCTAATTCTTTGTGAGCAAATTCTGATACCCAAATACATACTAATTTTTTAAAAGATATGAATCATTTTCAGGTAATTTCCATGTCATCAATCTTACAAAATTTATGTAACATAAACTTCAATATCATTTGTATACTGCATTTAGAGTTGCAAAAGATTTTGAGATTTTTATGGTGAAATCATAAAGTAAAACGTAGCAGCATTATTATAGTGGCATATAGTGAAATAAGAAGCATATTTAATTTGGTGTCCATTAGTAAAAGATTCATTCTTCTCAGATTCTTTGATGGGCATATTTAAAAAGCAAATAATGTCTCATCCATTTTCAAATATACTAGGATAAAATTTAATAGATGGAATCAACCAAACACATTTTACATGTGGAGAGTAATATATTTCGGCTTTTATATTTCCATTTTCTGTCATTTTATCTTTTGTACATATTCCACAAAGATACAAAAGTAGGTCCTACTTAAAGAAAATGGAAAATAAAGTTTAAAGTTTTAACTATAAAAGCCTTACCAATTAACTAAAAATTGCTTTCAGGTGCTTTTATCTTTTCCCAAAAAAATATGAGACAAAAAAAAAAAAAAACAACTTCTGACAATATATCCATTATCAATATGAAGTATTTCTCAATCTCATATGTAAAAGGCGGACTAAGGTAAAGGGATATTAAAACTAAGTTGTTTTCAGATGGTTTTGATTGTTTTCCCTGAGAAGAAGCTGAATTCAGAAACATGATGCATTTCTCCATGGACGTGTTGTCTTGAACGATAGTACAGAAATAGTGAGTGGACTAAAGCTACAAAAGAGTCTGAGATTAACAAGAAAATTAGAATGTTAGATTATTAAAATCTAAGGTGACATCAGTTTTGGATAAATTTTAAATATTTTTTAAAGTTTTAAAATACTATAACCAATCAAGAGCACAAGGGTCGGGGAGGGGAAGCTTACTTTCTTCATGTTTTGCTTCATGGAGCCACATGGGGATTTAAAAATTCCAAATTTGTGGACCATAATAAGGTTACAGAGTTTATGTCAAATATAAGCAAACACATTTCAGCAGAGCACCAAAATACCGAGCACAGAAAATACTGAGGACAAACTGAATTAGTCTCTGAAAATGCCATATTTATACCTTGAACTTACTCACTTACAAAATTATGGGAAAAACAAGAATACACAGTTAACCATTCCATTAACATTTAGAAGAAGCATGTCATCACATTTCATCTGACCTCTGAAAAACTCTGCTGAACATTTTTGGGTGAAAAGGGAAAATGATATTTTAGAATTATGGTAAAACTAATTTTGACATTATAGACCCTTGAGAGACTTCGGGATTCCAAAAGACCTTTGAGCACATTTTGAGAACTGCTGACAGAGAAACAAACACACATTTTGAGGGGCTTGTTATGTTGCTATAGGCTATATCAGACAGAAATTTATTATAGGGAGTGTGGTGCTACTGAAAAAAATAACAATAAAAAACTCTGAGGTTTGGGTTTTGAGACCAGGTCACTAGCAGAAGCTGGCAAAATACTAAAGAGACTAGTTGCCAGAGCTGAAAAGTGGTAAGAAAACTGTTACAGAGGGCTGGAAAACTTGTAATCCATATGATACAGTTGTGAAACAGATGAGAAGATTGCTCTGTGTGGTATCTTGAAGGACAGAAAAGGGTCCCTAATAAACTTCAAAATTTGAGCAGTGAGATTTCTGAGAAGAATGTTGGCATAGCGTGTGGATTTTACTAGGTGAATATAAGATACTAGAAGAAAGAGGAAAGCTAAAAAGGGAACTAGAGAGATTGCAAGCAAATTTTAGATGAAATAAAAAGAGCTCAAAACAGTCTAGGTTGGAAAATAAAATCTTATGTCTAGCCTCTTTCAACAAAAAAGATTTCTCAATCTGGGGGCAAAGCCCACGTGGAAGGCAGGGCTGTCAGTTCCTTTGTCAATACCATTGGAAAAGGTAAAGGACTCTGACCTGTGAGGCAAAGCATTTCTAGAGATTTAGGGCTGTTGTCTCCAGCAGCACAGGAGTGGCAATGGTTAGACATGTAGGGAGAGGCACAACTTTAAAAGTTTGTGAATGTGGCTTTTGACACTTGGAATGGAATGAATTCACATTTATAAGAAACACATTTCATGGGGACTGCATTAGCAAATGTTCATCCACCTTGGACTAAAAGGGACTAAAGTTTCAAGATGGAAATATACCTTAGGCCTCCAAATTTCTCCAGGCTGGAAACACACTAAGGATGCTGCATAAAGAGCATACAGCCCAATGCCTCATTCAGAAGTGGCGAAGAAGGGTAAAAAAAGAAGGACTTCCCAGAGGATAGAATCAAAGGTTACAGAGAAAAATGGACTGGAGAAGCGACTTCCAAGAGGCTGAACATTCCTTGCCCCCATAGTTTGGGTACCTGCCAAATGTGCCAGCTGGATTGCAGAATAGCTCTGGGCCAGTGACAACAGCTATCTCCCATTTTTCTCCTATTCACTTGGAGCGCTTATAAATTATCCTCTCCTTAGTGGCCATTGCATTTTGGGTGTGTGAGGCACAGATAAGTGGTCTCTTACTTTCGTAAGTGTCCAAATCAAGAGGAGCAGCACACCTGGTGCTACATCTGGACCAAATGTACATCACAAGTTCTTAGACTCCAAGTTCAGAGCTAGGATTTGATAAGATATTTATGGTCCCTGGATAGGTGTTAACACACACTACATATGGGGAAGATATAAGAAATTGTGGCCAGAAGGTGAATTCAGATAGATTAATTTCACTGATGCATACTTAAAAACTGCTTGGCTAAGAAAGTGGGAGAGCTCTTCTGTGTGATTTGTTTTGCCCAATGGAAACCTGTCAATAGTAACATAATCAGAGGCCTGAAAAGCACTTGCTAATTGGCACATTCTTCATTTTACTGTTTTCCATTGCCGTATCCACAAGATAATGTCCAGGATGACTGACTGCAGGCATTATGATAAGACATGTGGAAAAGAGCAAGAACCTTGTTTTAAGAAGGTCCTAAATTTTAGGACCTAAATAGCAAAACAAGATTTAGAAAGCTAAAATTAAAAACATGCCACTTTAAGTAGCATTAAAACATGTCAAATATTTAAGAAAAATATAACTTAGGGGCACCTGGGTAGCACAGCTGGTTGAACGTCTGACTCTTGATTTTGGGACAGGTTATGATCTCTCAGTTCGTGAGATTGAACCCCATGTCAGGCTGTGTGCTGACAGCACGGGGCCTGCTTGGGATTCTCTCTTTCCCTCTCTCTTTGCCCTTCCCCTGCTCACACACACACACACACACACACACACTCAAAATAAATAAATAAACATTAAAAAATTAGAATAAATATAACTTAAAATGTGTATGATTTTTTCCATAGATATTTGCAAAGTATTATATTAAAAGGATTCTAAGGATATATAAATAATGGAAGGATATATCATGCCTACAGTTCATAGCACTCAACTCATAAAATTTTTAACTTGTTCTAGACAGATTTACAAAACCAGGGACGTGCAATGATATTCATGGAAATCTTTTTATGTGTCTGTGTGTGTTAAAATGGATAAGAGATTCTAAGATTCAAATTAAGTCTAAATGCAGACTATTAATAATAGCCAAGACAATTGTACAGGACAAGATGGAATGATCAATCTAACTAAATATCAAAATCCATAAAATGTTGGCAACTAAGACAGTATAGTTTTGGTGCAAGAATAGGCAGAAAGACCATTAGAATAAAGTACAGTCCAAAAATAGATGACTGCATATCTGATTTATGAAAAAAATAAACACGAATATGCATAGAGAAGAGTAGTTAATGACATGTCTTCAGAAACAGTGTGGGCCAATTGGATAGTCACATGGAAAATGAGGAAATTTGGTCTTTACCCTATATCATATACAAAAATTTAATTCTGTTAGATTCCAAACCAAAATGTAAAAGGCAAAAAAACAGAGCTTTTAGTGTTTATATAGTGGAATATTTTTATCTCGAAGCAGTGAGTTTCTTAAATAAAATACTAATTATAAATGAAAAACTTGATAGATTGACTAAATTAAACAGAACTTCATGTGACCATAACTCACCATTAAGAGAGTAGAAAGAAAAACAACAGTGGGAAAGATATTTGCAACACAAACAAGTCATAAAGGCTGGTATACCGAAGATTTATGTTTAAAGTGTTAAAAATGAAAAAGATAATGAATTGCAATTAAATAAAAACCTGGACAATTAACTTGAAGACACTCTACAAAAGAAGATAGTCAAATGATCAGTAAACATATAACAATATTCTCAGTTTTAGTAGTAAATGGGCAGACCCAAATCAATGCCCTCCCCCACAACAATTGCAGGACCTAGAGTTGGTGAAGTTGTGAAGAAAGTGGAAATCTCATAATTAAAACAGGAATATAAAAGTACATAACCTGTGAGGACAGCCAACTGGCATTATCTACTTGAAATAAACACATGCTATGTCAGAGAGATTACACTCCTGCGTATATACTCAACAGATATGCATGCACATGGCTTCCCAGAGAAATACACAAAAAGTATAATAACAGCATTATTTATATTATCCCCAAACTGAATGGATAAATTATGGAAATTTGGTCTGAATGGATAAATTATGTATACTTCAAACTAAAAGCAATGAAAATTTTAAAAAAGGAAAGAAAAAAGAAAAAACTTCATAAAACTACAAATGCATAGAAGGGACTCAACACAATATTGAGCACAATACTTCACATTGTATAATTCAATTTGTAGAAATTGCAAAATACAGAATTAAACTGTACTGTTCAGCAACGCATGCTTATTTGGTAAAAGTATAGAGAACATCAAATAAGTATGAATAAAAGTGAGGACATTACTTAATCTGAGAACAAAATACAAGACAATGAATGAAAGTAACATGTAAGTGATGATCACTAAATTCTACTCCTGAAACTAATAATACTGGAATTTAATAAAAACTTAAACAAAGAAAAAAACCAAAATGATAATTGGTGGCTCCATGTCCTGGTACTACATTACTTCTTTATCTCGATGTTGCTCAATTAGATGTCCTGCTTTATTACATCATGGAACAGTGACATCAAAATATCAAACATCGAGAAATAAATCTGACAAAAAATGTCTAAAACAGAGTATTGACCATTATTGAATTATACCAATACAGAAAACTTTTAACCATTATTGATGTATACCGTGTTTATTTATTTACTTTTATTTATTTAAAATTTTTTAATGTTTATTTATTTTTGAGAGAGAGAGAGAGAGAGAGATTGAGAGCGTGAGGGAGGGAGGGTCAGAGAGACAGGGAGACGCAGAATCCGAAGCAGGCTCCAGGTTCTGAACTGTCAGCACAGAGCCTGACACCAGCCCAAACCCACAAACTGCGAGATCATGACCTAAGCTGAAGTCTGACGCTCAACTGACTGAGCCACCCAGGCGCCCCTGTATCATGTTTATTAATTTCATGAACTAATAGTGTACAGATGTCAGTTCACAATAATTTATGCAACCAATATATTTTAATATTTTTAAGTAGACTCCATGCCCACCATAAGACTTACCCAAGCTTACATGGGTACTTTATCTGCAAGAAAAAGTGGCAATACAGAGAAGGGCCTTCAATAAATGGCCCAATAGAAATTAGACAGCCATGTGGGAAAATTGATGCCTGCATCACTCATTCATAAAATAACTTTCACAAAAATAGTTTTCAAGCAGATGTTATATACAAATTGAAAGGAAAAATAGCTTCTACAATATAATATAGAAGTGTTTGTGTGCTTAAATATACAGTATAGCACGATTTTGTTATTTAATTTATCTTGGGAAAAAAATTAGCCAAGAGATACAAAGAATTTTGGTAATTTGGATTTTTTTCTTAGCAAACAATAGCATTGCTGGAAACTAAACTGTGAAACTCAAAAAAGTCAACATTACAATCATATTCACAGTATGACAGACAGAGGGCCACTTGGCAATTACAAAAATAACTAAATAATTCTCTTTTCCAGCTAACCAAATATAATAGTCCCACTTTTAGCCTCTTGTTTTATATGTGAAACTTACTAAGAAATCCAACTGTATTGTCCTCACTTCTTGACAGTATCTTTCTTTTATTTAATCCCTCCTTGAAATTCTCTACCACAATCCTAAATCCTAGAAGAGGTCTCCCTATTCCAACTTTCTTAAGACATCCTCATTTCCTCTGGGATATATTTTCCTTGCTACAGGAGACTCAAGAAACCAAATTTTATTGTATTCCTGGTGGTATTTATTTCTTGGCTTTAATAACCTATGAGAAAAATGAGATAGAGTATTTGGTCATCTTCACGTCATAGTATGAATAGGTTCTTTAATTACGTGGCTGGTTTTTATACTTCTAAATTCAAGCATATATTATTATAGTATAAAATAGTGCTTTACATCTCTTCTCAAGAACAATGTTAAATAGTTTATTTTAGTAACTACTTAGTGATTTGGTCAATAATTGAAATATTAAGCCATGGTTCTCCAAATAATTTAAGCTTTTAAAAGACACATTTTGGTGACTTAAAAACGTTTGAATTCACAAGAAAACTCATGCCTACAAAATTACAGATACATATTTAGAATACAATTTGTTGTAATTATATGTCTCCTTAGGGAGAACATGTGTATGCTACAAGAATGTGTCGGCAATCATTTTCAGTGTTCTGATTATACCCTTTATAATGTGCCTTCATAATTCAGAGGGCAGGCACATTTTTTTCTTACTATGTTAATTAGTTTCTCTTCAATAATCCAGATGTTTTGTTTATGTAATTTATTCCTTCCTGTTGACTTTTTAGTAATGAGATTAATCTGTCTGATTTCCGCCATCTAGCTCAATATTATGCTTCTATAATCATCCCCTTTAAAATGGGAGTGAAAACCTCATTCTACTAGCTTGTCTATTCTTCAGACATGGAAAGGTTTTCCTATTTAGGAAGATGGCACTGAGCATACTTTTAAAAGGTTTTTTACATTATCCTCACCTTGTAACTGTACAACAAAAATCTCCTAGCAGTATAAACATAAAAATAATGCATAGTGCTATTATAGTAAAATGTAGAATTAGATATTCTCTTCAGTGTGATCAAACAGTGATATAAGAATATAAAACCAGGTGAAATGTATATATTTCTTCTTTACATCTGAAACACAAGTTTCTGTTCATTATTTGCAGTCTTGTTCTACTTTAAATTCCCTCCTTTAACTCATGAATTCGTGTTTCATAGGCATCTCCAGGCCCATAAAAGATGAGCTATATAAGACTTTCAACCAAATACAGACCCAAAAGTAACAGTGGTTCATATCAGCAGTGATATTTAAAGTGTGTTTAACTAGTGTAGTTTTAGTTAATTGTTAATCTAACATTATTAATGAGATTCTAAATATAAACATCTGCCAAACAATTGAAAGTTATTTGGGTTGGAATGTGTCATTTAAAGTTTCCAAGATTTATGAATCTATAGATGGGCATAACAAGGATTCCTCAGTCTGTACTTCTTAACAAAAAAATCTTCTATATTAAACCTACTTAATGATGAAATTATTTTATTTTTATGATTTGAAGCTAATTAAAAGGGAAAGTTAAAAAGAGAAATATTAGCAGCCCAGTAGAGATACCTCCATTCTGTGCTTTCCAAACACAATTATAATTTCAGCACTGATCTTAGTAATTTTTGTCTCTTCAAAACATTTTATTCCATTACATCAACATCATTTTTTAATGATTATTGTTCCAGAATGCATTTAAATACTTTGTTTACATAACCATTGATAACCCTTGCTTATTCATACTACTTTTAGCTGTTGCATTCAGTAAATTTTGGATCATTATTTATGTAGATCTTAAAAATATTTCTTTAATTTTGATCAAAAATTTAAATCTTATTAATTCTCATTTGGGGAAAGAAAGTAATATACATATATATATATATATTGTATACTGTGTTGTTATATATTATATTCTGCATTATTATATTAATAGATTATATGGCATGTATCTATGACATAAGTATTAAGTATATATTTCTCCCAACATAGGAATATGTCACAGTTACCAGGAGATCTTTGGTTTCATGCATATTCCTGTCTCTCACTTTCTCCCCTCTCTCTCTCATTAAAATACACCATTTACAATCTAATATATTCCACCAAATTTTATACCTGTATCATATATATCATATATATGATATATATGATAGGAAAAGACATACAATAATTAAAATTATCAGTACATGTGTGAATGTGTGAGTGAATAAGAAAGCAATTAATAATAATAATGAATAAGAGACACATTGTGATGCTTCATTTTTTATGTCAATGTGGCTGGGCCGTGGTGCCCAATTTTGTCAAAACTGGGTTACACGTGACTGTGAAAGTAAACACATGTGATTAATATTTATAATTAGTTAACTTTAGATTAACTTTAGTCAGATTATCCTCCATAAAGTGGGTGGGCTCCATTAAGTCAGCTGAAGATCTTAAGAGCAAAAAGTGAAGTTGCCTAAAGAAGGAATTGTGCTTCAAGTTCTGAAACATAAAAACTCTGCTTGAGTTTTCAGCTTAATGGCCTGCCCTGTGGATGTTGGATTCAAAACTGTAACATCAACTGTTACCTGAATTTCCAACCTGCTGGCCTGCCTAAAAATCTCAAATTTGCCAAATCCTACAATATATCAGCCAATCCCTAAATATGTCTCCCTCTCCCCTCTCCCTCCCTCTGTCTCTCTGTCTCTCTGCCTCTCTCTCTCTCTCTCTCTCTCTCTCTCTCTCTCTCTCTCTATATATATATATATATATATATATATATATATATATATACACACACATTTTGAAGTATATATGCTGTTGTTCTCCTTCTCTGGAGAATCTTAACTGACATGCAGACATAATTTGTGAGCATAGAAGCCCAAACTTATTGGAAGATTATAAGACTTGAAGACTGGGAAGATTGAGGGCTCACTTGAGGTGTGGGCTTACTAATTTAACATAAATTCCACATACAGAGTATGCAGTTTTCTTTGTTAATGATGCTCGTTCTCTGTCCGTTGATTTTTATAGAGCAATGTGGCCCAAAGGTATTGAGGCTATTTACAAAGAAGTATCTAAAAGGGATAGACTTGTGTGGTTGGTTCCGTTCATAAGAGGCACAATGCAATACAGGAGCCAGGAACCCCCTTCCTACATGACCAGAGACAACACAACGATGAAGCGATGAGGCAACCTCCCTTCACAGGGAGGTAGCTTGCCAGGCACCCATGTTCACCTCATCTCATTTGGTCGTCTTACCCATGAGGACACTAAGGCCTGGTGTTCACACACTGATCTGTGGTAGAGCTGAGCGACTGAGGGCTCCTGACCCTGCCATGTGGAGATGGTGCTGTCAGGGAGCCTTAAACTTGACTTGGGCAGACAGATGTTACAGTACCTTTAAATTTCAACATCTGTCGCTTGCTGTCTGTGTCACTTGGGGCAAGTAGCTTCCCTCTCTTCCTCAGTTTCTGCACCTAAAAAGTGGTGATGTTAACAATTCCTCTGGAGTTATTGTGAGGTTCATATGGAAGCCTGTGAGAAAAGTTCTAATGCAGAGCAGGCTGCCTGGGCACCCAGTCATGTGGGTTTTCTGTGCGTCCTCTGCTGGCCAAGTTTCTGGTTTTCTTAAGTTCTGTGAGGAGGTGAGCAATGTCAGCCTCCTGGCAGTTCTCAGAAAAGGTTACCTGGAAGGATCACAGGCTCAAAACCTTTCTTCTTTTGTGCCAGTCAGCAGATATGGGTTACCTGTAGCTCTCTGGAAAGGTAGAGGGCCGCCTTGGGTCATTAAAAAAAAAAAAGAAAGAAAGAAACGAAAAGGGTAGAGCAGATACTGCATTCTTGAAACTTCGAGAAAGCCAGAGTAGTATATAATAGTGAAAACAATATTGAATCAATAAGTTTGAAGATATAATTGATTTGAGGAATAATTTCAGTGATGTTTCCAGTGATTCCTAGAGGATTTGAGATTTTGGAATTTACTCTTTTGGTGATAACAATTTAATTATGTGACTTTGGGCGCAAATGTCAGCAGTAAAGAGGAGAAAAATATCCCTGGAAGCCAGAGAATAAGCAATTATGACACCAAGAATTGAAAGTAATATGCATATGGGTAATCTGAATAGTTACAGCTATCACTTTTGTATAAGATGGCTTCTGGATCTCCTGTCTTACTTAGAAAGACCTCTATACACTAAGTCTTAAACCATTATATCATGCCCCTTGTATTTTCATTTGGTTTCTGTTACTTTCAGAAAGGAAGCATAGCTCAAGTTTACTTTTATATATGTTATGAGGTGGACAAACACAAATTATTGTTTTAATTTTTTTTATGTTTATTTATTTTTGAGAGAGGGACAGAGTATGAGTGGGGAAGGAGCCAAGGGAGAGGGAGACACAGAATCAGAAGCATTCTCCAGGATCTGAGCTGCCTGCACAGAGCCCAACATGGGGCTCAAACTCATCAACGTTGAGATCTTGACCTGAGCCGAAGTTGGACGCTTAATTGACTGAGCCACCCAGGCACCCCTCAAATTATTGTTTCAAATAGATTTTAGAACTCTTTAAAAATTGCAGTTTTAGATGGCAAGCTCTATTTAATCAAATTATTCAAATAAATATGTTTATTTATTCTTTAGAAAGAATACATAGTGTGTAGAAAGAAATGCACATTATTTGGGAGGATATGGAGACTCCTCTTTCAGCAGAGCCACTCATTTCATGAGAAATTGGCATAATTACGGTATTTTCTCAGATGTAGTTGAACTTTTTACCTGGTCCCTTGCAACTGAAAATAGTTGAAGTACATACTTGAGATTGCAGATAGACACATAAAACTCTTGTCCTCAAAGGTAGCAATACAGCCTCTTTTTTTTTGTAAAAGAATATTTAAATTATCATTTAAATGGTTTGATCAACTCACAAAAACATACTTCTGCTTTTGGAAAATATGGATTATCCTGCAGCAGATGAACTATTCTACAGTGGACAGCAACAGAAGCCAGTTATATGAAAAGTTAGGAAACAAATTAAATATATTTGAAGGCATCAGAGATCCTCAAAGGTAACAAAGACTCGATGGAACACAATTCTAAGAAAATGGGAGTTGTGCTGGAATCCAGTATGACATTCTGTAGCAGCTATTTCCCTCAGGCCAGTTTCCAAATTTGAGACCAGAGCAAAAGGTAAGGATTTCAGCACAGTGCCTGGGGAATAGACCAATACTAATAAACAGAGGGAAAAAGATCTTGTAACAGTTTTTCAGACCCAAAAGGCAACAAAAGATACTTGAGGGACCTGACTCACAGTGCAGTATGGATGCACATCAGAGTTGCAGGACACCCCAGGCTCACTTAGAACTAAGCCTAGAAGGCTTTGGGACTAGAGGTAGAACAGAGAGTAGAAACCTACCCAAAATATGACACAAGTCTTACTCATTGTGGTCTGGATTGATAGAAGGCAATTATTACCTCTATCTTTCTAAGCAAAGGTAAAGGTAAATCCTCTGTGTAGAAAGAAAACAAAATCACTCGGGACTGTATAGAATTTTATGCATAAGGCCTGACATTCACTGAAAACATCTTACCCATTGCATGAGAGCCAAACGACCTAAAGTCAAAAGAAAACAAACAAAACTACCCAGAAGTTCTAGACTTGGGAATTTGAAGAGACATCTTGTAAATGCTTATGGTTAAAATGTGTACAAAAACAGAGAAAAATATGTAAAAATAGAAATGAAGATGGTTTATAGCATCAGAGAATCAAAACCTACACAAACAAATGTAAATACATGTAGAACCGGAAAATACAATAACCCAAAAAGTTCTTGATAGATTCAACAATAAGTTAATGACAGCAGAACATAATATAAGTAAACTGAGAGATAGACCGGAAAAATATCTGGATAGGAGCACAGATAAGGAAAGCATACAAATAGAAAAAAAAAAAAGAGTGTGAAATATAGATATAAGGGAAGAGTGAAAACGTCTTTCATATTATTAAACAAAATCCCAGAAGAGTAAAAAAAGAGAGAGGGAGTGAATGAGATTAAAGCAGTATTTGAGACAGTAGGAGCTGAAAGTTTCTGAAAATTTTAAAATGGACCTGAGTTAGAGATTCAAGAGCTGGCAAATATCAATCAGAATAAATACAAAGAAAACCAGAAGCAAGGAGACCTATCTTCTAAGCCAAGAAAAAATATATATGATACTTTTAAAGAACAAAAATATAACTGAAAACTAAATTTCAGAAATTTTGAAGATCTTACGTTAATGAATGTCATCTTTAAAGTAAATTATATAAAAGAATTGTACACCCAGAAAGAAAAAGTCTTCCAAAAACAAAGTCAAAATAAAGACATGTTCAGCCAAACAAAAGCTAAAAGTCTTCAATACCAGTAGATATGCACTAAAAAAGGAAGTCTAGGAAGAATCTTTTAGGAAGAAATAAAAGAATCCCAGACCAAAGTATGAAAATTCAGGAAGAGCAACCTAAGATACATATGAGTGTAAGTATAAATAAATATTGAATGTAAAAAAACTACTAAAAATCAGTAATATTCTGTTAGATTTAACATAAATATAGTTAAAGCATATGGTAATGTTTGAGAGATAGTAAAAGTGATTGTTAATATTACTTTTTAAAATGTTTAATTTTGAGAAAGCTCGAACAGGGGAGGGGCAGAGAGAGGGGGACAGAGGATCCAAAGCAAGCTCTGCCCAACAGCAGAGAGCCGGATGTGGGGCTTGAACTGACAAGCCACAAGATCATGACCTGAGCTGAAGTGAGACGCTCAACTGACTGAGCCACCCAAGTGCCCCTCATTAATATTACTTTTTAACTAAAAATTCTCTTTACAGTAAATAAACAGAGAAGAGTAAATAAAACATAAAAATCTGTTAATACCACATAGGAAAATAACTTGAATAACAAGGACATCAATTCTCTGTGACTCTCAGCCACTACTAATTTTGAAATGATTAACATATATGCATGACTTCTTTGAGACTAATAATTAAAATGTATAGTAACCTCTGTAGGGATTTGAATTTTTATCCAATTCTAATAAAACTTTTCTATTAATATGTTTTTATTAGACATCTTTGAACGTGTATGTGTGGCAATCACTTAAATTTTCTCATATATAACATCAATTAAGGATTTTTTCTTCCTAAAGTCTATTTTAATCATAAGAATTATTTTTTGATCCAATACGTTCACTTTTTACATCTTTTAAACCACACTGTTATCTTTATTGGAATGAATAGCTAAAACTGATCCTATTATCACAAGTTTTCAGAAAATCTGACAGTTGATAACTGGAGGGAGATTATATTAATTTACTTGCCATCGGCTTTTGACATAACTATTTCTTTAGCATTTTACCTCTTATTAAAGTAAGGAAAGGCAAAGCTGGAAAATGGGGCTTTCATTAGTTTTCTCTCCAAGGCCAGTGATAAAGATTCTAGTGGTAATATCTCCAGGTTTTAAAAACTCATAGACTTAACCTGATTCTTTTCCTCCTAAATCACATTTTTGATATTGAGTAATGCCAATTTTACTATATTATACTATACTGTTTTATCAGATTGCCTCTCCAGAGAAATAAAATTAGTATTATTCAAGAGCTTCTAGATGTTTCTAATTAAATAAGGATATTGTCAGACAAGATTGCTATTATATGATACATTGTATGCTAGTGTTTAATGTGAAGAAAAGACTATTAATGAGTATAGGATTCCATTTACTAATTTAAAGCAGAATATGAGTACTAAGTTTTATGGTTTCACAAGTATGCCTCAAATTATGCTATTTCTGCACTTTTAAGATTGATTGGCTAAAATGTCTCTTAATTCCATGAGATATTTAACTTTCCCAATTACAAGTTTAGATATTGGGTTTCAGAGTTTAATATTTGTTAAGTATCTACTATTTTTGTGAATTTGGAAAATAAATTTCTAATTTTTAAATCCTTAATCCACATGAGAATGCAGTCAGGTATATGAACATACATATATATTCCTCAATATATTAAATACATTCCTCAATATATTAAAATATTTTTCCTAAGAATATTAAAGTATTTTATTTCAAATATAAGGCATTGGGAATGCCTGCGTAGCTCAGTCGGTTGAGTGTCCCACTCTTGATTCCAGCTCAGGTCGTGATCCCAGGTGGTGGGATTGAGCCTTGCAGCGGGCTCCATGCTGAGCATGGAGCCTCTTTGAGTTTCTCTCTCTCTCTCTCTCTCTCTCTGTCTGCCCCCTCCCTACTCCAAAAATACCTCCAAGTAGATGTTATTTTCAAGAGAATTGTGGTATCCTAGCACTGTATCTAGTTTGTCTAGTACCAATATGACTCTAGTAGAATGGGAAAAAAGTGTTGTGGAATTAAGGTTATAAAGAAGGGTGGAACAGGACTAGTACATAAAGACCAGTAATTAAAAAATAATTAGGGGCGCCTGGGTGGCTCAGTCGGTTAAGCATCCGACTTCAGCTCAGGTCACGATCTCGCGGTCCGTGAGTTCGAGCCCCGCGTCGGGCTCTGGGCTGATTGCTCGGAGCCTGGAGCCTGCTTCCGATTCTGTGTCTCCCTCTCTCTCTGCCCCTCCCCTGTTCATGCTCTGTCTCTCTCTGTCCCAAAAATAAATAAACGTTAAAAAAAAATTAATATTTATAAAACTTCCACAAATAATTACTTGTTGCTTTAATATGGGAAATTCCACTGTATGAGTATTTACACATAAAATTTGGGTCATTGGGATGCGTTTGTTGATACTGTTATTTTCAAAATATTAGCCCAGAATAGTGGGGTCTTCTGCTCATAGGAAGGATGTAGTTGAGCATAGTAGGTTAATGCTACTGCAAAAACTAGAAAGAAGTAGATAAAATTACATGTATGTATAAAATATATGTAAATATATTAATAATTAAATTTATAAAATTATATATTTCATAAATAAAATGTTACATACATTTAAAAATATTTATAAAATCAATATGTACAGAAATTTATTTATATATGTATATTTATAAATATGTTTGTATATTTTTATTTATGATTAAACACTCCAGAGATCTATGGAAGCAAAGAGTGTAAAACAGTTAATTAGTATTCCAAAGAAACGACAATACCTCTGAAAATTAAAGATTGTAATCCATTATATTTTTATTTTTTTTAATGTTTATTTATTTTTTAGAGAGAGAGAGACAGAGCATTAGTGGGGTAGGGGCAGAGAGAGAGGGAGACAGAGAATTTGAAGCAGGCTCCAGGCTCTGAGCTGACAAAACAGAGCCCAATGTCGGGCTGGAACCCACTGACTGTGAGATCATGACCTGAGCTGAAGTAGGACGCTTAACCTACTGAGTCACCCAGGCGCCCCTATAATCCATTATATTTTAATTCAAAAAGCTGAAGGTACTACATGAGAAACAAAACTGAGCCAGATGTGCAAATTACAGCATCAACTAAGTCCCACCTACATCAATTCATGATTGAATTGAAGTGATAACACGCTCAGCAAAGTTCAAGCAAGAAAAAATATAATCAAATATAGATTATAATCAAATTCTTAATTATTAGGTTATAATTAAATATAGATGTATGATGATATAAAGAAGGAAATCGTGTTCAAAGACAAGACTTTGAAATGAAAGCATTTAGAAAAATTAAAATACTATTATTATTTTAAGAATAAAAATTAAGACTGGCAGTTGACTTTAAAAAGAAATTACAGAAACCAAAAGAAAAATGTTTTAAAATGTTTAAAGTGACAGTAGAAAAGAAAATTTTGCCAACATGAATCCTTTAAGTTTTTTCAAAATAATCCCCAAACTATTATTTTTTAGAACAAAAGTTGATAGGACGTATTGTCAGTTAACTTGCACTAAAAGAGACATGAAGGAGAATTCTTCAAGGTGAAGGAAAAATGATTCCAGATAGACTTTGAAAGGAATGAAGGTGGCTGAAAAAAATAAAAACGTGAATGACTATAAAAACATATTCACTGTTCAAAAACTATAATATTAATAGAAATATTAATAACAATAGTCCAATATGTATTTGTAACTATATGTAAAATTAAAATACCTATTACTAATAGCACAATATTCAGAGTAAAAAATAAGCTAAGATATTTAATGACTTTCCATTTTTCAGAAAATGCTTAGAATAAAACTTTCAAACAGACACTAACATGTCTCTTGTCAATTATAGACTATCATAAGTTAATATGTATCTAAGAAGTTAATGAGAAAAATGAAATTCTTTAAAATAAAATCTTGATTACCCCAAAATAAAGAAAAAGAACAGAAAAAACAAAGAACAGCTGCAGCAAACAGAAACTAGAAGAAAGCTGACAGATTTAAACTAATTGCAGCGATCATTTCATGAAATGTAAATATTCTGAGTGATTCCAAGTATTGTATCCATTGTAGAGAAGGGATTGTTAGAAAGAAAGTCAAGTCAAGTCTACATCTCTGTTTCTTAGCAAGAGATGACATAAGTCAGAGTATGGAAACTCCAGTAGCATGCAAATACGTCAAGAAAAAGCTGATGCGCCTGTCTCATAGCAGAGGAAGAAGACCTAATGATAAGAAGCACACCATTGTGAAGCGGCCCTATCACATTACAAAAGCTCATTTCATGAGTAAGAGAAAATAGTTCTTAATCTATATATTCTCAATAATATAACTTTACAAAGGGAAACTGACACTGATAAAAAGAATTAGAAAATATATACTCATTCACTGTTGGTGATTTTAATACACCTTTCTCATTAACATCAATCTGGAAAAGAATAGTAGAGGTGTAGCAAATTTGAAAAACATAACTAGAAATTTTGTTTTATTTATTTATTTAGGCTTATTTATTTTGAGAGTGAGAGAGGGTAGATGTGAGCAGGGAGGGGCGGAGAGAGAGGGTGAGAGAGAATCCCAAGTGGCTCTGCAGTGCAGAGCCCAGTGCAGGCCTCAATCTCATGAACCCTGAGATCATGACCTAGGCCAAAACCAAGACTTGGACACTTAACTGAGCTATACAGACGCCCCTAGTTTTTTTGTTTGGTTGTTTTTGTTTTTGTTTTTTTTTTGAGAGAGAGAGAGCACGAGTGGGGGAGAGGGAGAGGGGGAGAGAGAGAGAGAGAAATCTTAAGTAGGCCCCATGCTCAGCACAGAGCCTGATGCGGGCTTGATCCCACGACACTGAGACCTGAGCCGAAATCAAGAGCCAGACACTTGGCTGACTGTGCCACCCAGGCATCCCATAACTAGCAAACTTGTAACTATAGCTAACTAAAATGACCCCCAAAATTTGTTAATTATATATTCATTTAAAAATCACCAGTTGCTGAGCCACAGAGAAAGTCTCAACATTTTTTAAATATACAGAGTATACTCTCTGACCGTAGTGGGAATTAAGTTGGAAACTAATAAGAAGATAACTAGATCCTCATCCCAAATATTTAGAACTTAAGCAATACATTTTTACATATATTTGGAACAAAGAAAAATGACTAGAAAACTTAGGAAATAGTTGGAATGAATTTGAATTCATTCCAATTCAATGTTGGATGAAGAACAACTCATAAGATTCCCAGGGTTTAGCATCTCTAAACCATGATGTTTGTTTTACTTCATTTGATAACCAGTCATAAGAAGGAGTACACTCAAAGGTAAACCCATCACATGTTCTTCAACATAAATTTCCATGTAATATGGAAATGATTTATTATTATTAATTATCTATTAATTAAATTAATTATTTCCATGTAATATGTGGAAACACTACTGTAAAATTTCTTTTTCTGTTGGACTAATGCTTTGACATAGCCTAGGACCTAAAGATAATTTCAGGTGTCAAAATAATTTTATGTTCTTCCATAGTATAATCAAATTCAACTAAAGCCCAATAGTAGGCCATTCAAAGGAGAGTATAACTTGAAGAAACATCAGGTTAGTTTTTAGTCTAAAGTCCCAATGGTCACCATTCGGAGTCAAACATGTTTCTGTCAAAGGCTCAAATCAGCATGACTGAGCATAACAGACACTTCCAATATTATTTGAGCACTGGCGGCCAAAGGTACCAAAGGGATTGATTGTGTGATGTCTCTTTAAAACTTTAACAAAGCCTACTCTTGTTCGGAGCCTTCTTAAATTCAGTTCTTTTCCTGGTAACTTTGTGAACAGCAGTTAATGAAATTCCCAAATGTGTTATGTGATTTCTCCAGAAACCAGCATCTCAATCAATAACTTTGGAACTGTCAGAGACAATATGTTTTTTGTTGTTGAAAGAATGTTTCTATTAACTCCAATCAAAGTTATATGAGAATTTTCCACTTTTGCTGGAACCTGTACTTTGGTCAGATTAATCAGCACCAGCATTCACAGTCCCTATGAAGTTTCTTCACAATCCTCAGCCCTTTTTATCCACACTCATGCAAATGGCTTAGATTCTCCGCTGGGAGTTACACCAAGAGATCTTACATCCTGTCACTGGGATCATAATCCTCTCCTTTGCCTTGCACCCATTTTCGTAAGCATGGGTTCTAAAAAGGAAGTTTCTCCTTTTATGACAGCCTCAGATCATGACATATCCTCAAGTTTATACGTTAAAATTCTTTAACATTTTGAGGAGTTGTAAGGACAGCAAGATTACCTGATGTCTTATAGTAATCCATTAAAATTTCAATAACTTTACCAGTGTTCAGATGGCTAATTAGCAATGGAATGAAAAAAAGAGAAGATAAATGAATCATATTAAATACTTTCTCATCATTCATCCCCATTGGTTAAAGATGAACAAAGAGATTGGCAACAACTTTTTCACATTATTCTCTCTATTCCACCTCCCTCCCCCACAAAAAAACAGAATCTCATGAAGAGCTGTGTTGGAACCTCTTTTATCACAGCATCAAATATCATTTGGGTCAAAGACATAGAATTAGGGGAAACTTTACTCACATTATATAAAAACTCCAGTGTTGACTTCATTTTCAATATTTTACCAGCCTTAGAAAGAAAAACCTACCAATATCAAAAGGTAGAAAAGGAGACACATCAAGGCACATGTTTGAACCCTACATTTTTATCCCACTCAGTTGGCATTTTTTCCATGTATCCATATTTCTATAAAAACTGCATCTAACTGTGGATTCCGAGAAAGACTGAACAAGTTCTTTTTTTTGACAGTATCTAAGGTGAGGTAAATAGCTTGCTTATCACTGATACATAAATTCCATTTCAACAGAGGCTCAGTAAAAATATCTTAGTAAAAGGTTGTTTATAGAGGTCAACAAAGTGACTTAACTATTGACTGAATATTCCCATATTTCAACAGTCTCTTGATTAATTAGCTGCAGTTGTAAACTATACAATCATTTTATTAATGACCACCCAGACAGGATCACTTACTATCATGAGAAGCATCTGCCCCTTTAAGGACACATCTCTCCCATTTTTAGACTGAATCACCAACCATAACCAGATAGCCCTGGAAGCCTGGAGCTATTTTTCTTTTATTTTCCATTTCACCAAAACAGACAAAAGAAACCAATGTACAGAGTTCTTTGTTTACCTTCTCTTTGATTTACTTTCTAATGCATTTAGCCATTTTCCCAGCCATAAATTTGCCATCTACAAGTACCACTAATATGTTTCCATTGATCATAGAGCTTGAGCAACCTCAAGCCACAGGTGTCACATCTCGATGTTTATGAGGCATAATGTTTTGCAGCTTACTTTACTTATACAGTATTTGTCTGACTTTGAAAACATGGTACTATTGGTTTCATAAAATGATTTGGAAAGATTTTCATCCTCTTATTATTTAGACTAACCTATAACAATAACATGAGATTGAGTACCTTTGAATATTAATGATTGGGAGAAAACACAAAAGAAGGCTTTTGAGGTGATGATATTGTTTTATATTTTGGCCTTGGTAGTAGATGCATTGTTGTTTTTGCTTCATCAGACTCTGATGTTATGATCTGCATACATTACCTATGTTATGTAGAATGTAGAAATAAATATTTTGGAAATATTAAGCTAAGTCATCCACCTCAGGTGTAACTTTTTTTTTTTACCAGGGTATTTTTCTATCTAAAAGCCACTCTACATAGGACAAAGATTTTTTGTGCCATGTCAGATTGAAATCTTCTAGGCCTCAGACTTGTATTTCCATGAAAATTTCCTTAACTTAGACAGACCTTCCAATGTCTTACATATCTAGAAAATCTTCTCTTAACAGGCTATTTAGTGTTTATAAAATCATAGTGGATATTCTTCTGTCCAGGCTTTGTGACTATGGCTTGTGGGCAAACCTCTAAAACCACCAACTTAGCCAGCCAGGAGGACACTGTGTCTGCCTCTTGACTTGAGCACAGACAATTCCTATAAGTTATATGCCCCTTCCTGGAGCTCACATAATTAATTTGGACCAATGTTGACTCATTTCAGAGGAGTGAAAAATGTTCTACCAGTAGGCACAAGAACCTGCAGTGTGGAATCCTGAGAGACCACACAGGGTTTATATCATTTTGAGTGCCTCCTCATCTATAAGGAAAAATATTATTCTCCTTTAACTTATTATTATTATCTCTAAAACTCAAGCTTACATAAAGAAAGTATGTCTCAGGGGTACCTGGATTGCTCTGTCGGTTGAGTGTCCAACTTTGGCTCAAGTCATGATCTCCTGGTTCGTGGGTTCAAGCCCCATGGGGAGCTCTGTGCTGACAGCTCAGGGCCTGGAGCTTGCTTCAGATTTTGTGTCTCCCTCTCTCTCTGCCCCTCCCCTGCTCATGCTGTCTCTCTCTCAAAAATAAATATATATTAAAAAATTTTTAAGAAAGTGTGTCTCACATTTTGGTTATTCTTGATTTCCTGATCAAGTCGAAAGGCCTATTTTGTATCTATTCTCACTTGCCTAAATGTCCTAAGTATTTAATCACTTCTGCCCCAACCCAGCATCTCAATGGCAGGCTTCCATCCAAGTTTTCCTATTATATACATAAGAACATCTGTTTCATGACTAAGACTTGTGCTTACAGTTGTAAACTCTCACTAAAAATTTCCCTCAACTTTTTTGCCAAGAAAGTAGGCCCATGCTGAGAACACCACCCCTCTGAAGGGAGAGCTGTCCTTTCTTATAGAGTTAGAGAAGAGGAATCTTTGGTCTCCTGAACCCTCATTGTCTCTCCATCACATTGTGCCACTCTTTACCCTTCCTAATCACTGCTCTCTAGCCACTATATATTTAAACTTAATTGTTTGTAATTGTTTTGCTCAAGATAAAATCAGCAATCATGTGAGTGAATTCTACCTGCTATTTCCTTGACTTTGTCAATCCTCAACACTTTAGCTCAACTACACCTTAGCTTCCTAATTCCCTGTCATTTGCTAACATTTTTTGTTATCCCAAATCATTGTACCTCTGAAATTATGAACCCTAATAATTATAAGCTCTAATATTATAAATATTATAATATTAAACTCTATGTTAGTAGACTCTGATATTATAAATCCCTTTCCTTACATCCTTAACAGTCACTTACTCGTATTTATTCATGTCCTTCTTCTTAGGTGTGATGGATTATGCAGTATCAATGTGACTGGCCTGGGAACATTTCCTAGAATCTCCCTCCCTGTATGGCTCTGAGTTGGAATGGACATGAGAAGAAACTTAGTGGAATGTAGAAGATAGATGTAAAGCTGTAGACCTTACTCTCAGAAGATCATTGCCATCAGATTTGTTGATGGACAGATCAAGACCTTGGTTTTATTTGCTGTTTCATCAGTTTGACTGGTGGTCTTGAAACAGTGGCTCCAGGCTCATAACCAAAGTGCAGTAACTACACAGGGGCAACAGTAATGTAATTAATCGTGTCAGTGTTCCTAGGACTGAAAAGGTTCCTCAGATATGAGACTATGCTAAGTCTAAATGTGCTAAAACTGGAATAGTCTCAGGAAAATTGGATGGCATGATCACTCCAGAAATGGTTTTTCAATGTCTTCTCCATGAACAATGACCTTGGCATGGCTCGCTTAGGAACTATGTTTAGGAACTATCACTTTAGTCAATTAGAGTTATTTATTTAATTAATAAGTAGAAATCATTACACCCTGCTTACTGGGGTCTGATGCTAAATTTGGGGTTTCCTCTGAGGGGTTCATTTAATGCTATAGGAAATGTACTGGCAGTAAATATTGATAGATTTAAATAATTTAATGCACATAGATTTAGTTATGGGAATAATGATTACAGAACAGAATGAAAAGTATACCTCTAAATTTAGAATAATTAGAAAAATAATAACATGGAAGTATAAAGAAGGTAAAGTGCAAAAAGAAAAAAATTAATTCATACATAATTCATAAAGAGGTTTTAATAATATTAAAAATTAATGAGCGAATAAGTATGCTTTATAAGTATATTTTATAAAGGCAGATAGGTACCTGCTAAAGAAGGTTGAAAGATAAAACACAGGAAAATAAAGCAAAAATAAAAGGGAAACAATAAAAACCAGACCACATATTAGAATACCGCAAATGCTAAAGCACTGAAAGGAAGAATTCACATAAAAACAAAATAAAGAAGCAGAATTTAAATGAAGAAATTTACATATAAATGCAGATGGGATAAACTCACCTATGGCATCCAGAAAAGAGAAGCATCTTTGCATTATATGCAAGATATTGATATAAAACAGTGATTTGAAGGTTTGAAATTACAAGAATAGATGAAAAGAACAGGATAATACTGAAAAAAAGAGGTTAGGATTTTCTTTCATATAAATATCGGGCAAGTTTAAATTCAGGACAAGTGTTAAATGAAACACAGGCAGGCACAAAAAGTCTAGGACATCAGGATGATCTGATTTCATGAAAGTTTGAAAGCCAAATATCATAATATGAAAATGCACCATGAAAAACCTACAGAAAGTATACAAAGAAATCAAAGGAAATTTAGTATTAACACATATTTTTGTTTACCCCTCTCAAACATTGTTTTAGTAGAAAAGAAGTTAATAAGATACAAAGGATATGAATAAAATAATTATTAGTATTGATCCAATAAGTAAATTTTGAACTTTATTTTATATTGGAATAATCCTTTCTAGGGACATAAGGAAGATTTACCAAACATGACCACATGTTACACCAAAAATAAAGTTTCCATGCATCTCAAAATGTAAATCTATACAATAAACACTTTCTGAACATAGTAAATACAATGAGAAAAGAGCATTAAAGTCAGTTACAAATAGATAAACATGAAAATGATCTGAAAATTAAAAAAATATACTGATAGCAGTTATGTTTTAAATAACTTTAAGATGAGAGAGAAAACTCAAAGCTGAGTAAAAGACAACACTGCACTCCAACCAGAATATCATATATATGTATATACAGAATGGTTGAAATATAGGAGATTCAGGGACAATCTTTTCTTTTATTGTCTCTTTAAGATGTGTAAGAATTTGTGTTTGAATTTATTTGTTCTTTTTTATATTTTATTTATTCAACAAATATTTATATACCAAGTGGCACTGTATATATTAAGAATAAAGTGGTAAACAAGAAATACAGAGCAGGTACATGGGGTGGAGGGACTGGTCTGCAAATAGAAGTAAATATACAATATAGGCTAATAGTGATAGAAGCTGAAAATAAAGAATGGAAGGAAGGGTGGAAGGAAGGAAAGGATGGAGGCAGAGAGGAAGGGAGGGAGAAAAGCCACCCAGATTGATATGATTTATAACAGGTGGCCAGAGGAGATTAAAAGTCTGATTTTTGATTTGGGGTCATGGCAGGATTTACTTTCAAGTTTGGTCTTAAATGTCAGTAAGTGGCCAGCAATGACAATGCCCAGGGCAAAAAAATTTTTGCCAAATGCAAAGAAGCATAAATAAAAGGAACTTGAGGACGAGAAAGCTAGGTTGTTTGGTGAACATAGTGTGAAGGGAGTCAGAACTGGCACACACCATTCAGGAACTATTTTCCATAAAGCAAATTTTGGAAACATATAAATCCCTTTCATCCTTTATGCAATCATCTTCCTTCTTCATATTTGATTTATGTAAAATACCTTTCTAAAGAAATTTCCAACACCTATTCTCACACCAAAATAAATTTTATAACTTCAAAACTGCACAACTGCAATATTTTCTGTAATAATAATATATTATGGCAAATTATTATGGTATGATAAATATAAAATATGGTGAAAATATGATAAAGCTAGATATTATTAATAACATAAAACCAATTGCATTTAAAAGCCAGTTTGTTCTACTTAGCTTTTCATAGTGGTCAATAAACATTTAATGTTCCTAATTTTCCAACGTTCAGGTTCTTTTAAGTGAAATCACAAAGTTAGTGAAGGGACCCTCCATGAGAAATCATAAAATCTTTGCTGTGTAACATGGCACTTTTTTTTTAATGTTAACTCTCAGCTTCTTCTAATTAAGAAACTGAAATGACCATACTGAGTCCCTCAGGAGGCTAATGCCTTTTGCACGTGTCTTTTCATGCCCAAGGAAATAAAACAGGGAGCATGGTCAAACAATAGCAGCTTCCACCTTGATTGGGAAATGGCTCTAAGAAAGCCTCATGCCCTTGGTTGTATTTGATGGATTACCTATTCAGTATTTCAGGACTTTGTTCATCTATAATTGACCAAGAAAGTGATGAGCTACAGATGGTCCAGGTTTTTTATGGCACTGAGGCAGAATGCAACAGTTTGTTTGCTTTTGCACATGCAAGCAGTTAAGTTTCACAAGTAAAGCGTAAAAATAACTTCTGTGCATAGATAACACAGTTCATCTGTTAAAATATGGGGTAAAACCAAACCCAAAGAGCCTTTTGGTTGAACAAACAAAGAATTATAATGAAAAATGTTGCTGCAATATAACAGATGTAAGACAATGACAGTCTGGCTGATATATGAACATAAAAATGTTTTAGACAGGAAGCCACAGGGCACTACTGTTTCTCATTATTTATTCAAAAAAAAAGTTGGAATCTAAAATCAAGTTAGTGATTCTTAAGAATTAAGTCTCTGCTTGTCTTTGTTTGTGGTTGGGGTTTTATTTGTTTAATTTTAGATTTAAGAAATAAAACTTTGTCTTTCAAATAAAATGAAGTAAAAGTAAACTAATATTTACATTGAAGTTATGTGAAAAGCTTTAATATGTAAAAGCTTTGATATGAATTTTTTTTTTGTCTCTAGGCTTTCAAATATAAGCATATTGCTTTGGTAAGTTTATGTTCCTTTTGATTAATTGTCATTTAAAGTATTTTCCAAAATGAAGACACTGGTTAATGAAAATAACGTGGAGACTTGATCTGTTTTATTTACCTTTATAATTGCTACACTTAGATTAGTGTCTAAGCATTTTGTTTAAATGAATAATGGAATGTATGTAACCATTTCCAATGGTATTAATAAAAATCTGTTTATGTTGTAATTTAAAGTGGGATACAAAAGTATATATGTGTATGTGTGTGTATATATATATATATATATATGTTATATTCCCTAGTAAAACATACTATGCCAGAGAAAAGTAAGAGAAAAAAACCTAAAAGTTAAAACTATTTTCTCTTTGAGATAATTAAGAATAGTTTTGTTTTCTTCTGCATTTTTTTCTTGAATTTTGCATTTCTATGAAGAACATGTTAAATTACATATGTGTATTGTTCAACCCAGGGAGATATTTAGAGTTTATACATGGAACTCACCAGGAGAAAAATATTTTAGAATTCACATAAAAATATTATCCACTTCTTAAGCAAAGGCTTTAATTTTATTTTCTGTAGTTTACATAAAATCTACATCCTATAGAAAAATATGTAAATGTATTAAGTATTTTCACAAGGTACATAATACAAAGGAGATAAGAAAAAAAGTAGCAAAATAACTATAAATTAATTTAATTGAACATTATTCAAATTTAATTCAAATTTAAAGAGAATATCCTTCTATCAAATATTTGAAAGGGTAAGGCTTTTGGTTAGTTTTATTTTTATATTAAACTTCATCATTATATTTATTTTATATATTTAAAAAATTTTAATGTTTATTTACTTTTTTGAGAGAGAGTGAGAGACAGAGCGTGAGTGGGGGAGGGACCGAAAGAGAGAGGGAGCTACAGAATCCGAAGCAGGTTCCAGGCGCCACGCTGTCAACACACAGCCTAACACGGGGCGTGAACCCACAAACCATGAGATCATGACCTGAGCCAAAGTCGGACGCTTAATCAACTGAGCCACCCAGGCACACCTTATTTTATAATTTTATGACCACATTTATATTTTTGACACGATGATGGGGAATTTAAAACATAAGCATTTCCTCTTTTCATTACACTAGACGTTATCACTCACACTCTTTTATAAGAATGTGTCCTTTGGTTGCTTGTCTGAGAGTATTGGTAATTTCTGCTGATCTGTCCCACTTTCTTACAAAATTTCCCTTACTGGATCAAACATGGATTTCTGAACATGTTGTGCATAACGGCCTAGACAGTGGTGGTACTTTTAAAGACATGCTCTCTTTCATCCCATAGATGCTTTAGTCGCTTATTCATTTAATGAACACACATTTATTAAGGCCCTATTATGTGTTGTGTACTCTGCAGATGTAAAAAGCACCCACAGGAAATGAACCTGTAGACTCGGTTTCCTCAGTGTATTGCTTTAATTAGCTGGGCTGCTCCAGACAAATTCATGAATATAATCTACAGACATCTTTACACTGAGATCATACACAGAGGCACTTATCCATTCATAATTCATATATTCAAATATAAAGTCACTACTGGCAAATATACATCACTCACTTAAATACATCCCGTGAGTGAGAAGTTTCTCAGCCATCATCCAGCCCACACAGCAAGCAGCATCTCCAGCTTCTGGGTCCATTATCAGTGTACTTAGTGGTTTCAAGATATACCATTGCCCAGCCAATTCAGACAATGTTCTGACCACAATACTTAGTACCCACAGTCAAGAAAGGCTGCTGAGACTAAATCTTTCATGCCCTTTAAACCTGTTAGTATCAGTCAATGCTGATTGATATGTGCTTCCTTACCCTTGACATGACCTTCCTTTCTCACCCAAACTCAAATCCATCAACTCTGTCTTCTGGGACTATCATCCTATAATTAACTACATTTCCTATGTCCCTAAGCCCTTCTTAACAAGTTTCCCTCACCTTTTGGTCTTAACTGAACTCTAGCTCACTCTTGATGATGCTACCTCCTTCGAAGTTCCTCTCACACACTTTTGATTCCTGCTTCTACTTTCCTTTAAGAAATCCTGTTCCATGGTTCCACTGATGTCTAAACATTTGGCTATACTACTCTTAACCCTTCGTTTTATTTACTTATTAACATCAACTGACTTTTGGGTAAGACTATATTTCTAAAGAATCTAACAACTTGCTCAGAGCCCTTATCCATAATCCATGCACTCAATTTGCTAGGGGTGATTTCAAAATGTACTTTGATTACTTTCAAATTTCTAGCCTCCTAGATCCTTCATCTCCTTAAAGAACTGTTCTCACTGCAGCCCGCTAGTCCCTGCCCACTCCTTATTACATAGGTTTTTCCAAATCTCTGGTACATGTTTTACTATAGGACAACTACCACAATTAGTGTGGGGTATTTTTTCCAGTATAAAAATCTGAGCAGAGGTGCCCAATAACTCAATTGGTTGAGTGTCCAACTCTCGATTTCAGCTCAGGTCATGATCCCTAGGCCATGGGATCAAGCCCTGCATTGGGCTCCATGCTGAACTTGAAGCCTGTTTGAGATTCTCCCTTTCTCCCTCTGCCCTTCTTCCCTGCTCGTGCTCTCTCTCCCTTTCTCTCTCCCTTTCTAAAATTAAAAAAAAAATTGGGCAGGTGGGTGGACTCTCCTGACTACAGTCTTTTAGAGACATCAGCTAAAAGTACAACTCTACCATCCTCAATACATAGCTTTCTCTATTATTTAAGTCATTATCACTGTCTATCATGCCAGAATGGGTAAAGTGAAAGTCCAGAGTAATTTGTCTTTGGGGATATGTTTGCATTTCACTATCCAAAAATTGCTCATGTGATTACCTCTACGAGTAGCCTGAGAAATACAATGAAGCTAAGCAACTATGTCCCTATTTAAAATTTAGGGAGGGGGATTCTAATACTAAAGGATAATGACAAGAATTCATACAGGGAGAGTTAGTTGTCTATGCCACAAAGAATGTGGGATAATATTTTGTTAAGAATTTACAGCCATATTGCCGGTCCTTACGAGAATTATGGTCATAAATTAAGAGTCAGCTTATGTTATGTTCTTCAGTTGCTCTCTAAATAATTTACTGAAGAACAACTATGGTCCAGGGAATGTCACAAACACTAAAGACAGTACAGTAAACAATTCATACAATCTTTTGTTTCATGGAGCATTAGTTCTAGTAGGTAAAACATTACAGTAAACTAATAGACAATCAAACAACAAATATATCAGAAGATAAAAAGCACAATGAAAGACATTAAGCTGATGTGATTGAAAGGAGGAAAGTCCCCTTGCTAAGATGCTATTTAAGGTAAGATGTGAAGGAAAAGAGAGGCCAGTCAGGCAAACATAGGATGGCAGAGCATTCTCAGAAGTGGGCCATTTGACACAAAGACCCGTGTGAGAAATAACTTATAATAAAGGAGCAATGACAGTTAAAGCACAGTGGGCAGAGAAAAGAGGGATGAAACTATAACTTTACATGCAGTTGGAGACAAAACCTGCAAAGCGTTAAAAAGCAAATGAAGAGGCTCCATTTTACTTTAAGTGAAAAATGAAGTCATTTTGTGAATTATCAAGGTTGAATTATGAGTCCAACTCTATTTTTAAAACAACCAAGATTAGAGTTTTACAAAAGTAAGATAATGTAATTAAAAGGGTTTAGTCATTCACACATTGACATATTAGCTTCCTCCCAAAATGAAAATTTATGTCCATAAAAATATTTGTATACAAATATTTATAGCAGTTTCATTCATAATAGCCCTGGACTGAAAATATATATATATATGTCAGGATGTAGATGGATAGACAAATTGTGTTGTATTCACATACTAATGAACAATTTAAAAAAAACGTTGTGAACTATTGATACACACACAAAATGTCTGAATCTCAGAAACAGAATGCAAGGAGTCTGATTTAACAGAGTTCATACTGTATGATTCAATTTTACAAAAGTGTCAAAATACGAAGTCTAGTTTATAGTAACAGAAGCAAGTCAGACGTTGCCTGGGACTGGAGTAGAGTTCACTGCAGAAATGTATGAATAGATCTTGGTTGATTAAAATATTCTCTAACTGGATTATGGTGGTGGTTACATAGGTGTAAAAGTTTGTCAAAATTCATCAAACTTAAAAAATAAGCATTTCTTTGTAGATAGATTATATCTCATCGAAGTAGAGTTTGCTTTTATTTTGCTTTTTTTGGTTCCTTTTAATGTGAAGGATCAAGAAAATGAATAGTGTTGGGAATTTCTTAAAAATTCTCATAGGATGTAACAACAGAAACTCTTGTTTAGTGGTAATGGGAATGAAAAAATTATATATCCACTTTAGAAGACAGTTTGGTGTTTTTTTACACCACTAAATATACCCTTACCATGTGAGCCAGCAATCATGTTCCTTGGCATTTACTCATAGAAGTTGTAAACATATATTCATACCAAAACCTGCACGCAGATGTTTGTAGTAGCCCTATTCATATTTGCCAAACTTGGAATCAACCAAGATGTCCGTCAGTAAGTGAAGGGAGAAATAAACCATGGTACATCCAGACAATGGGATATTATTCAGCACTAAAAAGAAATGAGCTACTAAGCCATGATACGATACAGAGGAAATTTAAATGCATATTACTAAGTGAGAGAAGGTAATCTGAAAAGGCTACATACTGCATGTTTCCAACTATATATCTATATCTATATCTATATCTATATCTATATCTATATATCTATATCTATATCTATCTATTTATCTATCTATCTATATATATATATATATATATACAACTAAACTATATTCATTCTAAAAAACATAGAACCATGAAGACAGTAAAAAGCTCAATGGCTACCAGGAGTTAGGGGAGAGGGGTTGTGGAGGGATAACTAAGCAGAACACAAAGCTTTTAGGGAGTGAAAATACTCCCTAAGATACAATAATTGTGAATACCTATCATTATACATTTGTCCTAATCCATAGAATGTATAACACCAAGAGTAAATCCTAATGTAAACTATGGATTTTAGGTGATAATGATGTGTCTATGTATGTTTATCAGTTTTAACAAATGTATCACTCTGGCTGGGGGTTTCATAATAGGGGAGGCTATGCATATCTCTTTAATATGACTTAGCTTCTTAAATTTTCATCTAGCAAGTTTCTGACCTTTGATGTTCATAGGTATATTGTGGTTTAATTTTCAGATACATGAAATGTAATTTTTGCTTATGTTTGTTTTTTAGTATACAACCCAAGACATTATAAGCAGCGTAATAATGAAGAAGTGAATAAATGATTAATTCAATGAATCATAAAGTTTAAACCCAAACTTTTCCTCTGATTGCAACATTTGTCTTTTTCCTTCCATATCTGCTAAAATACTTGACTTAATTAATTTTAGGTATGTATATATGTGCACATATTTATGTATATTATGCAGATAGATCCTCAAATTGTAGTTACTGTAGTTCTTCCAAGAAGCACATACATGCTGTTTTCTTTTCAACCTTTTCTTGATTATTTTTCTTTTGCTTAGATTTTTTCCATCATCTATGGTTAAGCCTGTTTTAAATAAACTTTGTCTTTCTTTCAATTATTTCATTTAGCTCAAGTCCACCTCCTCTAGTCCCATGCTTCAACCCCCCTCCCAACCCCAATTTAGCACATACCCTGCTCTTACCTATAGTGCTTGAGTCAAAATTATCATTTCGTTGGCAACATTCTCAATGCTGGTAGTCAATCGCAGTTGTGAAGGAGAATTTATTTAGGCATAAATAATAACTGAAATAAAATTGATAAAATGCACATAGCTCCCTTCAATCCATTAGATTTTTTGCAAATAAAACAAACTTATTTAAGGAAAAGTATTCTTTGTTTTTCTCACTAAGGCATACAACAAGATCCTTTCATATTTAAGAAGCACTATTTTCACTTTCCTAAAAATTTCTAAACCTATTAGCTACTCAGATCCAATAATTTATTCCTTTCCTCAGATCAGGCTAAGCAAACACCTGGGCAGCAAGCCACCAGAAATTCCAGTTGCTGTGGACTGTCATATTTCTTCATAAAAAGGGCCTGAAAAATGCTAGCAATGCCCTATTCCTCTTAACCATATCTAACCCTCACACAAAGAAAGCGTAAAGGACATGAAACATATTTGATATGACAGATTTTTAAAATGAAGTAAAAACATACACTTACATAATGGATACACCAATTTTTAAAGCATGTTTTGCTTTGTTTTCTCAGATGTGAAAACGTTTTAAAGTAGTTTCAATCAATCAGAGGTGAAGAAACTCCTAACAAATCTTTTATTAATATTCTATTTTACTTAGGGGAAACATAGTAAATTCTTAACATAGAGAACAATTCTCTGAATAATCTGATTTATGCTTAACTCTCCAGCCTAATTTAACCTCCTCAAATTATCTCCTCAATCCTTGGGCTTTTTTTTTTTTTAATGTTTATTTGTTTTTGAGACAGAGAGAGACAGGGCATGAATGGGGGAGGGTCAGAGAGAGAGGGAGACACAGAATCTGAAGCAGGCTCCAGGCTCTGAGCTGTCAGCACAGAGCCCAACGTGGGGCTCGAACTCACAGACCGTGAGATCATGACCTGAGCCGAAGTCAGAAGCTTAACCGACTGAGCCACCCAGGAGCCCCAATCCTTGGGCTTTTATACATGTTAATTCTATGAGGAAGATTTGAAAACCCTTCTCATCTAGTTAATTCCTACTCTGTTTTCAGATCTCACATCAACCTTCGTTTCCTCAGGAAATATCTCCAACTTTCCCTCCTAAGTCAACTTCTCATAGAATATGTTCTCACCATAAATTGATTAACGAAGGTATCCATTAAATTATAAAATCAAAGAACAAGTTATTTTTTTCTCATCACCATAACTTCAGCAACTACCATAGATTTGGCAATAGAAAAATTTCAATGACTATCACTAGATCTACTGATACAAGGAATCACACCACAAATCTGGGCCAACAACTTGCATTGCTTACCCTTCTGATCATATATTAGCATAGAGATAGCCATGTTAGAAAGATTTGGAATGTATCAGAATAGAGAGACATGGATCAGGTGATGAGTGAATACAGGCTTAAGTAAAAGAAGAGCAAAGTGGAAGCAAACATAATTAGTTGACAATGATAGTAGTTATATGAACTGATACATAAAGGATATGGATTAACAGCATTATACATTTTGCACAATGAAATATCACCATTTAGAATCACTGAAGAGAGGCATTTTTATTCTCCCATTTTCTCAGTGACTTTGTGTATGACACAATTTAGAGTTGTAAATATCTGAAAATTGGACAGTAACTAAACACATGGCACTATGAAAGAAAGTTTCTAGACTATACTCCATAGCAAGGTCTCAGATGCAAGAGGAAGCAGTGAACACAAGGACTGTATAAATTAAGTCTTACATTGCTTATCTATCCATGGAGAGAGTTACTTATCCATGGTAAGAAAAGAGATGTAACTGAAATCTGGAATGGTCTTCTAAGTTTTCTACTAGCTCCAACCTTCTAATTCCCTAGTGGTGGTTTTGAATGAGTGATAAAAATTCCAGAAAAATAAATTTTTGTATCCATGGAAACCTTCTTATAAGTTGCTTGGGATAAAGTATGGCTGTCTATATTTTTGGTAGAGGATGAAACCCTGCTACCTGTAAAAGCAATATTAAGAGTTCCCTAAGGAGAGCTAAATCGAATGAGTGATTTTATTTTTTGTGGTGTGATTATAGACATTAGTCTTGTAGCTGAAAATAACCCTGTCTTACAGGAAGTGGAAAAGTGCACACTCAAATACTGGGTAGCTTTGGGAACAATTACACAAACGTTTGTAGGCCAGTTTATACACCTGATGCATCATCACAAGTGAAGTCTCTTTTTCTCATAGAGTTACATTTTTACTTCTTTTGGTGCTTTCTTGGTGATTCTCACTCCTCTTTACATTTGTTATAACCTACAAATTATAGTCACTAAATATCCACTGTGTCATGCTGTGTTTTATTTTATGTAAAATAAATGAAATAGCATGAATATTTTATTTTCAGTAAATTGGGGATCTAAAGGAGATATGCTTGTGAAGATTTATACATATTGAGCATTAAAATCTACACATCAAAAAATAAAGTGACATTAATGGACTAAGTTTTTAAAAATACAGTGGATTCTTGTTATTCATGCTGGTTACGTTCTATAAAGTCACTACTAATACTGAATCAGCAAATGCTAAACCATTCTTCCTGAGGTGAGGGAAATATATTTTATATATTATATAATTTACATATTATATATGTTATATAAATTTATTGTGTTATGTAAATATTATATATTATATAAATGTATTATTTACATATCATATATATATATATTTCACATAGATTATAATCTCAAATTCAAAATCAACTCATCCTGGTAGATTCTATTGCCTTTATTTTGCAAAAGAGAAAACCAGGTAGAGAAGTCTTAAGTGACTTGTCTGGGGCCACCCCTCAAAGAGGGGCCGGATTTAGGATTCAAACCCCATCCACCAGAGCTTCTTTCAAACACCGCACTTCCTCCACCCGTCATCTCCATGCTCTGACCATCTCTGCATGAAAGCAGAAGGCCTAGGGACACTTTGTTGAACCTCAGCTGGGAACGTGCCCATAGCTCAACTCAAATTTTTCATCCCTCTGTGCATATCCCCTCAATGACCTCAGATGACTTATTGATTTGGGGGTAACAAATAAATTTCAGCGAGCAGGTGAATTTTCAAATACAGAATGCAGGAATAACGGAGATTGACTGTAAAATTTTATGAATCTGATTCTGACATCATTAGTATTTCTAGGCAGCTCACTCTGGGAAATTTTTTCCATATTTATAAAATAATTATCTTTTACACAGGATGTTATTCATTCTAACTTCCATAAATATTTGATTCAATTTCTAAAGGCACATCAAGTCTGTATGTACCTTATGCCAGACTACTGCAGAATAATGAAGTCTTTGGTAATTGGATGATTATCTGAAAACCCATCTCTCCTACATTGACTAATAAGAGTTTAGTGACAATGACTTGGAAATTATCCACCAGTAGCATGAAGTACACCGGGTTAATTTGGGGGCCAACATTTCATCTTTTCAGCTTGTCCTATGTATATAGTTAGTCAAATGGTAAAAATTAATGATAATGTATTAGAAGTGCAACACATCAGATACTTATAAAATACGTAGAATACACACAGAGTTTACAACAAAAAATACACCAATCCTTTATAGATTAGGAGGCTGAAGTAAAGAAGTAGTAGGTGTTTCATCTAAGGTAGGTCAGTGGTAGAGATTGAAACTTAAGGCATTTTCCCTATCTTTCATATTAGTGGTTCAATATCACCGTACACTACTTCACCATACAATTATTTTCCAGAAAGCAGTTTACTATATATTAACATGTCTCCAGATGCAAGGGAAACAAAAACAAAACTGAACTATTGGGACCTCATCAAGATAAAAAGCTTCTGCACAGCAAAGGAAACAATCAACAAAAGACAACCTATGGAATGGGAGAAGATATTTGGAAATGACATATAGGATAAAGTGTAGGTATCCAAAATCTGTAAAGAACTTATCAAACTCAACATCCAAAAAAAACAAATAATCCAGTGAAGAAATGGGCAAAAAACATGAATAGACACTTATCCAAAGAAGACATCGAGATGGCTAACAGACACATGAAAAGATGCTCAACATAGTTCATCATCAGGGAAATACAAATCAAAACCACACTGAGATACCACTTCACACCCATGAGAATGGCTAAAATTAACAACTCAGGTGACAAGAGATTTTGGTGAGGATGTGGAGAAAAGGGAAATCTTTTGCACTGTTGGTGGGAATGCAAACTGGTGCAGCTACTCTGGAAGACATTATGGAGGTTCCTCAAAAAATTAAAAATGGAACTACCCTATGACCCAGCAATTGTACTACTATGTATTTATCCAAAGGATATAAAAATGATGATTCAAATGTACTCCAATATTTATAGCAGCACTATCAATAATAGCCAAATAATGGAAAGAGCCCAAATGTCCATCAACTGATGAATGGATAAAGATGTGGTATATATACACAATGAAATACTACTCAGAGGTGAAAAAGAATGAAGTCTTGCCATTTGCAATAATGTGGATGGAACTAGAGTGTATTGTGCTAAGCAAAATAAGTCAGTCAGAGAAAGATAAATATATTATTTCACTCATATGTGGAATTTAAGAAACATAACAAATGAACAAAGGGGAAAGGAAGGGAAAATAAGATAAAAACAGAGAGGGTGGCAAATCATAAGACACTTAAATACAGAGAACAAACAGGGTTCTGGAGGGGAGGTGGGGGGATGGGCTAAATGAGTGATGGGCATTAAGGAGGGCACTTGTTGGGATGAGCACGGGGTGTGTCATATGTAAGTGATGACTCACTAAATTCTACTCCTGAAACTTATTACACTATATGTTAACTAACTTGGATTTAAATAAAATTAAAAAACAAATAAATAAAAATAAAATTTTTAACATGCAAAAAATGTAAAAATAATTATCAATTAAAAATACATTGAAAAGCAAGGAGTTTTAGAATTGAGTATTACTACTTGTATAATTCATTTTTAAATTCAGGTGTGAAATGATTTTCATATAATAAAATGTACAGAATTTAAATGTATAGTTATAAGTGTGACTATACTTGGTGACTCCAAACTGTATCCTCTAACTTAGACCAATAAAACCCTGGGTCTCTACTTGAACTCTATGCAGTGTTCCACAATGTGGACTGAGCAGAGCTCTCCTGGAAAGAGCCATATAAATGTGACTTCATCCAATGTGTTCCCTTCTTAAAAGAGTTGGTTATACTTACTAAAGTTTCTGCCTGCTTTTGACCTGCTTTTGAAAAGCCTTCAAAAATTGTTTTGAATATTTTTCCAGAGTTTATTATTGCTATCAGTAGGAGCGTTAGTCCAATAAAAGCAACTCTACCATTACAGGAAGTGTAATTTATTTTTTAAGACTGAACAAATCATGATGGAACTCTATTTCAGACTTCCAAACTGTGAGAATTTGCTAATTCCTGCCTATTTTTTTTAACTAGGACTATCATAAGGTAACTTAGATAACCTAAGGAATTAAAGATATTTAGAAGAAATTTCGTGCATGCATCAAAGCCTCATTGTTATTCTTTTGCCAAATCTCCTCCCCAGCTCTTCAGTTTTCTAGAATAATTGCATACCTTCCTCTAAGAATGTGAAAAAGTGCAGTTATATATATGTGGCCATATATACATATTGGAAGATCTATTAGGAATTACTAAGAGTCCATTTTTAGCTGTTGCAGCCATAGTACGGATTTCAAAAATAAGTGCAGAATACATACAAAGTAATTGTTTGCCCAATCTAAAAACTACCAGATTTCATCATTTGGTTATTTGGAAATAAACACACTAGTCTTAGTTTTATTCTTATTTCACAACAGTACTGATCTACTTTTAGAGAAGTATTAATTTATTGGCAGTTAAATAACTTTCACCTAATAAAAATGTAATGACTTAAATGGTAGCATATTTTTCTCAAACACAATGAGAGTTTCCCCCAAATGCCCTGGTTTAAATTTAAAGAGCAGAGTATGGTGGGTAAAGAAAATCACATGAAGAAAAATTAGTGATATTGTTTTAATACTAACTCAAACTGTCTATAATATATCTTGGTTTACCCACAGTTTGAAACTATCATGGATGATTACATAGGATTCTTAGTGGCATTTGGAAATAGCAACACTCAATCATTGTTTCAATAAATTAAGTATCACAAATAACCTATTATAACTCGACATTTGACCTCAAAAGATTTTCTCAATACCAAACCAGTCAATAAGATATGACATCAAAATGATCTGGGATAATTGGCTAATTGCCCATCTTATATGGTACCTTGGATAAAATGAGGATTTTCAGTGCTCAGTTCTAGTTTTAAGAGCTGACTTGCTATATAAATTATGAAACTTTGAATATGGACCACCACAAGATATGTTATCAGTCAAAAATAGCCTTCTTTCAGATAATCTAAAAACACCCTCCACTTCATACTACTTTTTTCTACTATATTTTCAGATGCTACTCTTAACTCTTCTCTCTCCTCACCTATTATAAAGCCAGAAAATTACATTTTTGTTGGGCTTTTACAATTTCTTTTTGGTGGAAAGAGTAAAGGTCAGGAAGCATTCCATCTCAGGAAGATAGTTAAATGGCTGGCATTAAAGCGTCTGCCAAAATGATGGAATAGTATTCATTTTTATTTTTCAGTGGAACCATATGAAATCACAAATAAAAGCACCCACTAAATTTAATACAGAATTTACATTAAAAAATCTTTCATGTTCTTGCCTCCTGAATCAAAACTTCTTATGAGCAAATCATATTAACTCCAATGCTTTTTTGCTTTAAAAATAGTTTCAAAATCTGAGTTACAGCAAAATAATTTTAAACTCAAATTAAAACAATCTTATTTATCAGTAAAATAAATGTTTAAAACTACACATTTAATATTTAATGTTTAACCTTATTCATTATTAAGTGGTTGGAAAAAATTAAAATGCAAGTGGGTCAAATATAGTATGATCTACATTCTGTAGAGGATATCTAGGAAAGTTTCTTAATGTTTATCTTGTGATGTGTCAATAAGAAAAATAAACCATTATTTGTGTTTGGGATTTGTTTGTTTGTTTGTTAAACCACTGAATGGTAAATCTAAATATAAGTAACAATACTCACTACAACTGTAGTAATGAAAATGATAAAAAATGAAAACCACCATAATAATACTTTGCATTAACTGAGTGCTAATTATAGGCCATGCACAATGAAAAGTGATTTACTTAAATGAGCCTTTGTTTTTTTAATAATTCTAATATCTTTTAAAGTGATATTATAAAAGCAATTCTAGAATCTGGAAAATAATAAATAATGCTTTATTCATATAAAATAAATTAATTTTAAAGTTTTCAAAATGGATAGAGTTGTAGACCTCTGAACTCACAATTCTGTTTGGTTTCTGAGGGTCCATGGACCTCCAGGCAAGAAGTACTACATAACACATCCCCTGCCTTTAAGAATTAAAAATTTAACTAGGAACTCAAAACTTAAAAAAAAGAAAAAAGTTAAGAAACAATAAAATGCGGGGACACCTGGGTGGCTCAGTCCATTGAACGTCCAGCTTCAGCTCAGGTCATGATCTCACAGTCGTGGGTTTGAGCCCCGTGTCTGTCTCTCTGCTGACAGCTCAGAGCTTGGAGCCTGCTTTGGATTCTGTGTCTCCCTCTCTCTCTGCCCCTCCCCTGCTCTCTCTCTCTCTCTCTCTCTCTCTCTCTCTCTCTCAAAAAGAAACATAAAAAAAAAGAAACAATAAAATGTGTATATGACCAAATTCAAAAATTTGTGCCAGGCCTAACAATTCCAGAGATTGTTTCCTTTTTTTTTTTTTTTTTTGAGAAGTGAGAAGAGTCTCTATGGGATAATAATTCCTTACCATATTAGACCAGTATGCCATAAGGAAAACTTGCCCTTAAATAATGTATCAATTGATTGATTAATCATTTATTGAGAACCTTTTTTTATGCCAGATAATATTCCATTAAGGGGAGCTATAAAGATAAATGAAATATTTACCTTTATTACTGGATGCTTGCAAAAGAAGGAAACAGGGATTTACACAATAATTCCACAATAATAACTATTTACTGAGATAGCTTGAGTAATTCCATGTTCCTTACAACCCGGAACTCCCTCTACCTCTAGGTATAGGAGTGAGAGAAAAGACACAAAGAAGAGTAAAACAGAGCTGAATCTATAATAAAGCCCACCAAACAAAAGGAGCAAGTAGTAGACATGCCAAACAAAATGATATTCAGGTAGATATGTCCTACAGAGAGTTTGAAATGTGGGTATGGAATTCAGAAGAGAGGTAATGAACAACACACTTTACCTTTGCTAGTACCAAGTTTCTGTAAACATTTCACTTTCAGGTATGTGCAATTACTATTATTACTATTATGATTGCCATTTTACAAGTAAGAAGCTGAAACTCAGGGAAATTAATTCCTTTAGCATTGCATAACTAGTAACTGCCAAAGTTAGGCACTAAACCCAGCTAATATGGCTATCTTGTCTAACTCTGTTATACTGTTTCTTCTTAACACTATTAAGATATCAAATATGCATTAAGTCTGTATTAATTCAGTGACATTAGCTGTTGTATTTGAGTAAACCTGAAACATCAATATTGCAATAGAACGTTTGGTTTCCACTCACCAGAAGTCCAACTCAAAGCAGGCAGTTGAAGACACGGGGTTCTCTACTCTGGTCACTTAGGAATTCACACGGATGAATTCTCTATCATTAGCAACAGGTGATTTTTAAAGTCATTTTGGATGCCTACAGCCAGCTAGAAAAGGGAAAGAGAGAGTATAAAGAATAGTGTCAAAGATTTTTATGAAACAGACTTAGAATCAGTATATGTAGCTTCTATCTGCAATCCAATTATTAAGACTTAGTCACATGATTCCTTCTACATCCAATTTTAAGAGTGGGAAATAGTCTCTGACTGGGCATAAATTTTCAAATAAAAACTCTGTTTTGGGCAATTCTTTCTGCCACAAGCACACTATATTTTATGTTATAGATCCCACTTTCATCCAGGAATGCTTTCATGTTAGGAAAAGACTTTTAATATGATATAAAACTAACGTGGATAATTATCCATGTGTAATGATATTTCATTTCTTTACTTTATCCATGTGTAATGATATTTCATTTCATTACTTTTTTGGGGGAGAGGAAATACGGAGGTGAGCTGACACTTCATAGGCATCATTAAAATCGAGTTTTTATGGATGAAAATATAAGATAAAAGAAATAAATAAATCATCCATTTGCCATTATCCTCCATTAATTTTTTATGTTTTGCACTATATGTCAATTCTTGTATATTTTCTTTCTTGTAAATACTTCCTATGTTTCACTCAGAGTACTCAGGCTTACTGATTTTATTCCTTGTTTTGTTTACAATGATGCAAATGGATAGATTGAAAAATGGATATAAAAGTATTTATAAATATAGAAATATGATTATGTAGCACAATAATCAGTGCAGTGCTATTTTTAACCAATGTAATTTAATAAATATGCACTTAACATTTTCCTATTGCACTGTTACTGCATTTTGGAACAAGTTTATGATTGTTTTTAGTCTGATAATTTTTAAGATAGTGACATAAATGTATCAAAACAATAATAAAACCAATAATATTGTCTAATATAACTCACTAACTTTGCCTTTATTTCTATCCAATCAACCAGAGAATATAATAATGTGTAAACGACTGGATAAGACTTAGTCACAGCTTTAGTAATCCTAAGTTAAATAGCAATAACCATATAACTCTCTTGGACACTAAAAACAATAAAGTAAAATTGGGGAAATTTTTAACATAATTTTCTGCCTGCTGTTAAAAGTGCTTACAATGAAAAAGTGTATTTTGCATCTCACTATTCTGAATAATATGTTTCTGTATGGTTAGTCTAGAAACACTTTTTCAATGTATCCATGAAATTTTCATTATGTTTTCAACATATTAATAATTCATAGAATATGAAAAATAAAGAATATAAGTGATACAAAGAATAACAGAACAATCTTCATTTAAGTGGCCCAGGAGATGAGAAAGATGCCTAATTTTTTCTCAGTACAGCTTCCCAGAATGACTAGAAGAAATCATGTTTTATCTTTGCTCAGGATTTTCCTATACATATTATTACAATGGCTATATTAATTTATATGCACATCGGTCCATCCATCCATCCATGAATTTACTAAAAAAGATAGTGCCTATGGAGTCTGTCCATGTTTTCATATCTATTTTAGTTAACTGAACACATATAATTCCTCATAAAGAGGCAAAATATTGTTTGAATTATTTGTATACATACACAAACAATATATATAAACATGTTTATCATATACATATATACTACATATACACACAGACACACACACACACACAATGCCCATATTTTCCAATATCTGTTACAGAAAAAATCCAAATGCAATAAGGAGGAAAAGCAAGAGTACACAAGAAAAGTGTTTTCTTCTCTTACCACTGTCAAGTGTAGATTCCAAACTTAAGACTAGGAACCTCTTTTAGTTTTCCTAGAAGTCTATAATGGCAATATACAGATCCACTCTTTAAAAGACAAAGTAAGGATGTCTATACTCTTAAGTTGAAGGATTAGACATTGGTCCAGCTGAACTCAAATAATATTTATCATATTTAATAGGAAAATAAGACATCTCATTTTGATGTCAAGTAAACAGAAGTACAAAAAAACAAAAACAAAAACAAGCAGCATATTCCAGCAATTTTGGAATAAAAAACATTCCCTTGAATTTTACCCTTTTATTTTTTAAATGTGTAAAAGTTCACACAGTATTTTCAAGGACATACAATAGAAAGTGCTAGTGAAAATTTTATTGTAAATCCACATTCTCAGGCATAAGCCCTATAAAATCTTTTAAATTTTCCCTATTTAAACAGGGAAAAATAGTTTGTAAGTAAAAACACATATGTATGCATAATATGTATGTGTGCATATGTATACACATACACATATTTACATTCATGTACATAGATACATATATGCATACATATACTTATAAACATATATATATATAACACACATGTAATTTTAAACTTTTACCTGTATGAACTCTAGCGCATTTTAAAGTTATATAACCTCCTGATGTTTATTTAATCATTGTACTAAACAAATAAATATAAAAATCAGTGTAAATCACAAACATTTGAGGTTCTATGGTATATATGGATACTAATTATAAATCTAGAATTTAATGGTTTTATTGATTATCTAAGAATAAATATATATCTAATTTCATGTTCCTAAGAATAAAGCAATAAAAATAAAGTTATAATTGAGGAGTTAGGCAAAACATTATTATCAGAAAGCAACTGACTAATCCATTGAGCAATCTATTTTCCTGACAAGGGGCCTGGTTGATAAATAAGTTCTTTTTAAGTTAAATAAGTTTTGGAGAAGTACTTGAGGAAAATATTAAAGTTATTCACTGGTTTCCAATCAATTTTTTCTAAGAATTTTTTGAATTTTTCTATTTCTCTTTTCCCCCATATGTCCAAATTGCTTCGAATAAATTAAAAATATTTATAAACTCCTTACTGTGTCTGAAAATTCATATGCATGACCTTATCTAATCCTCCAAAACGAAACAGTGAAGTTGAATATTCCCACAATTACAGATGTGGAAATAAGGGTTAAATTAATTTCCCCTTATGAATTATATGAATTCAAATTTAAACATATACCTTTGTAATACTTGATTTGAAAGTTCATAAATAATAGAGAATAACAGTTTAGGGTCTGAAATAGGCAGATATGGATTTGAATGCTGGTTTTATAAGTTATTCTATCTTTGTAAGCCCCATTTTCCATATCCATAAAATAATGACAATCGTACCGCCTACCACCTCATGAACTTCCTATGAAGAGTTAGATAAGCATTTAAAGCATAGCCAGCCATAGAGCAAATGTTCAATAAATACAATCCACTCTTAGTTTTATCATTAGATTATAGTATATGTTGTTATCTCTGTGCTAGACTGAAGAGTCACTATGAATTAACCTGTTTTCATTCACGTTCACAAAGGTAGCCTAAATAAAAAGTGACCAAAACAAAACATATACACTTATTAATTTCAGCTGCTGAACAAAGCCTTTTTTTAAAGAATCTAAGAATCTCAAGAATCTATCTATACATAATTTTAGTTAAAATCAGTCCAAAGCAAAGGTATATGGGATGGCAGAAGTAGAGTGAACTGTTTTTACAATTATCTGTTGACAAAACTCTGTCTCCAATCACTTCAACTCTTATCCTTAGTCATCACTAAATATGGTCTGGGTGATAGATTACTCTAGCTTTGCCTATTCTTCTTCTTGGTTTGCTACTTTTTCCAAAGGGCTCCTGATTCTCAGCCTTTCTGCCGTAATACTACGTCTTGGAATATATACACACTCATTGTTATTGAGGTTTTGATATGGCATGTCCCAGTTTTAGTTTACTTTGGCTTATTTGGTTGGTTTTTAACTTGTAACATTGTGTGTAAGTTTTTACCAATCATTATCTCAATAATTATAATTAAATGCTTCTATAATTATTTCATGATACTGCAACTTTATAAACTTCTAGTGATCAAAATGATGATTCTATAAAATAATTTTCTCAACTCCCTCAAATTGTTTGAATATCAGAGTGATGAATAACTTATCACAATCTATATTTTGTTACATCAGGTGTTTGGGGGAAACACTTAACAATCTCTCAGTCTATTATTGACAAAGCTAAATTATAAAGGTGGTTAAGCTAAACAAAATTACTTGACAATATTGACATGAAGCACATGGAGGAATACGGGGTAGTACAGGGTAATGCCTGAGGGAATAATGGAGTATGGACTCCAAAAATAATCCCTCTTATGAAACTGTAAGAACAATGACAAAAATTACCAAAAGTAACTTTTTCAGAACTCTGAAAGCTAACACATGGTTTGCAAAACTCCAGGGAACATTTACTGAAGAAAAATCACTTTGAGAAAAGTAAGCTGTGTGGCGTTTAACCAGCTCTGTTCCTATCTTCCTTTCTTCAGTTCCCCAGTAACCTTGAAAATATACAGACCTGCACTCATGGTGAAAACCAAAAGCCTAGCAGACACCGAAAGGGGAAGAAATGAATTGGACACACCCCGCCAAATCCTCACACCCTGAGAAATATCATTACCTAACCTGTCTGGTAATTTCCTAGAAACACCCCGCCCCCCTCACAAGGGTTGCCTTTATTTCATTTGCCTTAGAGCCCCTCCAGTGTGAACAGCCTGTTCTCAGTGGTGCTTGTCAAAAACAATCAGTAAGAATTGTTTAACACAGCAGCTGCCTGAGGTGGCAATAACAGTTAGGGCAAGCAACAAACTCAAAACTTCAAAGGTAAAGTTGGTAAATAAGATGTCTGATGTCCCAGGGAGATTTAAAAAAAAAAGGACATATTTATTCAAGAACTCAATGCACATGTATAAGGCTATATGATTTTCAGGAAAAGACCTAGGAAGGCCCCAAACTCTCATCTCTGGCTCATCTTGAGGATCTGCACCAACTGGAAGTGAATGCTAAGACAGAGTTGTAACTAAATTCCTATCTGAAAAATGACAGCATGCCTCAACACAGAAAGAGAACCCGTCAGGAAAAGCCAAGAGACTTAGTGGTTTTAGGCATTGCAGAAAAGCTCCTTTCAATCATTAGCTGATCATTAAGCTAAATGAGCAGACACTCAGAGATTATACATGACAAAGAATACACAGTTTACAGAATAAGAACTCCAAAACATTTAACCATTCCTGAAGAAGGGAGGAAACTGATTTGAAGAGTTTGTATGTTATATTATTTAAAATGTCTGGGTTTCATGCTAAGAATCTACTATCTAAAATGTTCATATACAAGAGAAAAAAGAATCAATAGAAAAAACAAGAGGAAATTCAGAGGTTAATTTTCTAGACAAAAACATTAAAACATTTATTTCTAATATAACAACATAAGGAAACCCTATCTAAATAATTAAAGGAAAGTGTGAGAATAATGCCTCACTAAATAGCGAATAACAACAAAGAAACAGTATGAAAAAGAACATAACAAATGAAATGAAATGAAAAGAACAGAACAAATTCTGGAATTGAAAAGTATAATGACTAAAATCTTTAAAAAAATTACCAGAGGTGTCAATGTTATATTTGAGTTGGCATAATAAAAAATCAGCAAACTTAAAGACAGGTCAATTTATATTATCTGGTGTGAGAGACAAAGAGAAAACGAAAAAAAGGAGTAGAGTCTCCTAGACTTCTGCGACAGCGTCAAGCATACCAACACAGATAAGATGCGAGTCCCAGGAGAGTGGGGTGGGAGCAAGAGGCAGAGAGGATATTTGAAAAAAATGCCCCACAGTTTTCAAATTTCATGATAAAATTAATCTCTGCCTCTAATAAATGAATTTCAAGTTGGATAATTTAAAGTTTCAGACATAAACACATCATAAGCAAACTGTTGAAAGCCAAATGCAAACAGAGGATCTAAAAAATAACAAGAGAGAAGCGATTCATCATGTGGTAAAGGAATCCTCAGTAAGTGTAACAACAAATTTTTCACCAGGAACTATGGAGGCCAATATGGGATGACATATTCAGATTCCTGGGGGCTAGCGCTAGGGGGTGGGAGAGGAACCAAAAAGCAAAAAGCAAGAAAACACTCTTAACCAATAATTCTATATCCAGCATAACTATCCTTCAAAAATGAAGGACAGATAAAGACATTCACAAAATTAAAAGCATTTCTTCAGGTATAAATGAAAGGACCCCAGACAGTTAATCAAATTCACATGAAGAAATAAAGAGCAAATGTAATAAAAAGCACATGTAACTACTTAGAAAAATATAAAGACAGTTTAAACATGATTTCTGTAGTTTTTTTTATTTCCTGTATGATGCAAAAGACAATTGCACAAAGCTGCCTTAAAATTATAAAACTGTTTTGATGGCTTATAATGTGTAAAGATATCATTTTTATGACAATGATAGCACAAAGGAGTGCGGAGTTAAGGGAGCCATGGAGGAGCACTGTATTTGTATGCTACTGAAATTAAATTGATGTTAATCCAAACAGGATTTTTAAAAATTGGTTTAAAGTACACGTATGGAATAGTATATATCACTGAAGCAGTAAACAAAAAGAGCTAGATGGCTATGCTAATATCAGACAATTAAGGCAAAACTTGTTACTAAAGATTAAGAGGGACACTTTATAAACATAAAACATCTATAGAAGAAATAACAATTGTAGACATATATCAACCTAAAAACAGAATTGGGATATAAAGAAAAACAGAATTAAAGTAAGATTTAGGCAATTCAATAAAAATATTTAGACACTCAATATTACACTTTCAACTTGGATAGAAAAACTACATAGACAATGAAAAAGGAAATTAAACACTTGAACAAAACTTTTAGCCAACTAGACCTAACATACCTATAGAACACTACACAAAGCAAAAGCAGAATGCACAATAAGCACATGAAAAAAATGTTTAACATTAGTAATCAGGAAAATGTAAATAAAAACCACAGTGAGATTCTACTTCACACTCACTAAGATGGCTATAAGAAGATTCAGAGAGTAACAGATATTAAGAAAGAAGAACCCTCATACTTTGCTTGTGGGAATGTAAATGATTCAGCTAGAGCAGGGAGTTAAATGGTGCCCCTCAAAAATCCATGTCCATCCAGAGCATCATAACATGACCTTATTTGAAATGGAGTCTTCAAGGGGCGCCCTGGGTAGCTCAGTCGGGAAAGCATCTGACTCTTGGTTTCGGCCCAGGTCATGACCTCACGGTTTGTGGGTTCAAGCCGTACGTCAGGCTCTGCACTGACACTATGGAGCCTGCTTTGGATTGTCTCTCTCTGCCTCTACCCAATTCACACTGTCTCTCAACATAAATAAATAAACTTAAAAAAAATTAAAGTAGACCTTAAATCTTTTATAACTTATATCCTTATAAAAAGCGAAGAGGAAAGAGGAAACACAGAGGGGAAAGAAAGCATTGAGAAGATGGAGGCAGAGACTGAGTTTCCTGTAGCCAAGGTTGCTAAGAGCTACCAGAAGTGGAAAGAGGCAAGGACAGGTACTTCCTTACAGCCTTCAAGGGGAACATGGCCCTCTTAACAACTTGATTTTAGACTTCTATCTTCCAGAACTGTGAGGTAATACATTTCTGTTATTCTAAGTCATTGTGTTGGAGGTATTCTGCTATGGCAATCCTAGTACAGCCACTTTGGAGAACAATTTGGCAGATTTTTTAAACAGTAAAGCAGAGGTACTATATACACGCTCCATCAATCCACTCATAGGAACAGGAAAACATATGTCCACACAGCATCTTGTACATGAATATACACAGAAAAATTATACGTAATTGCCAAAAAGTGGAAACAACCCAAATGTCCATCAATTGATGAACGGATAAGCAAGGTGGTATATCTACACAACAGAGTATTATATACCCATAAAAAGGACTATATTTTGTCGCATGGTACAGCATTGGTGACTGTTGAAAATAGTATGCTAAGTAAAAGAAATCAGACTCAAAAAGCCATGTATTGTATGATAGTGTTTCTATGAAGTGTCCAGAGTAAGCAGATCCATAGAGACAGAAATCAGATTAGCATTTGCAGAGGCCCGGGGGAAAGAGAGTGGAGCATGACTAACAATGCTGAGTTTCACTTTGGGGTGATGAAAATATTTTGAAATTAGGTAGCAGTGATGGTTGTACAAGTTTGCAAATATATCAAAAATCTGTGAGTTGAACATTTTAAAATGGTAAACGTTATGGTATGTGAATTCTATTTAAATAAAAATTTAAAAAATACACATATACTACATTATTCTAAACTTTCCAGACATCATTTAATCCTTTATCTTCTGTATTCCCTTTTTATAATTTTGCAACTAATCAAAATCCATTCACTTCCAATTTTTGTGATGTAAAAATATCAGACATAGTCACAAAGTGCCATTATGCTGTCTAAAACCCCATCCATATAACAGTACCCACTGCATCTGATATTTTAAGAAGCCCAGGCGATCTACATGTCCTAGTAATTATGAAAATTCTTTTTTCAAATTACACTTCTGACTTTTCTAAATTTATTGTAATTAGACCTATAGATTATAAAATATCTACTCATGAAACTTCTGTTTAATCTTTCATTTACATGCAGAGTAGCAATGGTAAACAGATTAGGATTTTTTCACATTTAATGCTCTTTTTCCCTAATCAAGTTAAAAAGCTTAGTAACTTGCTTTCCTGTGGTTCCCATATTAAGTAAGTAAGTAATTAAGTAAGTAAACAAACATACAAACAATCAGTATAATCTTATCCAGCTATTATTTCTACTCGTACGAACTTTCTTTGATTACGGGTTGTTCGGTGTAGTAATTTGTCACACAAGAATAAAGGGTGCAAGAGTAACCCACTTTAAATAATCACTTTTGTAGGAAAAGTACTACTATGCACAGACTGAGATAAAATACCGTTATATTCACTTCATATTTTTCTCAGTTTTCTTTAAATCAAAGTTAAGGTAAAAAAATACAAACACAAAAGTCTTCAGAACTGCACAAATTTGTGTGTCTGAGTGCATTTGAAGAAATTATACATGTCAAGATTACTCATGGTGTAAAATGTACTTGTTTTGAAGGCTTCCTTTCCAGTGAATATGTTAAATAACATGTTCCTTGATTGTTTACTATGTACCAGTAAATCTCAAAGTATTTATGCACTTTAAGCACCTTTAACCTTTATAAAAATCTTAAAAGGCATTACCAACATCTTCATGTTACAAAAAAAGATTATGTGGCACAGAAATGTCAAATCTTTGCCTAAGATCACACTTACTAAAAATGACACAGGACACAAAATCCAGTACCCTGGCTTCAGAGCTCTCCCTCTTCTTGGGTGTTTGTATGGAGTAGTATTGGAGAGGTTTCTGGAAAAGCAATTATTCTCATCCTATAAAAGCTCCAAAATATGCAAACAAATAAATAAACAAAAAATCTTCTTTCATTTCAGTCCGGTATATATGATTAATTCACTCTACCACCACCTTCACATTTAACCAGTGATACCAGAAATCATAAGACCAGAGATTATTACTGACAAAAAGTTTAAAATTTTTCTCCATATATTTTCCACAACAGAATATAGTATCTTTATGGCATCAATATTACTAGAAACTCAAGAAACATACCATTCGTTATACCGACGTAGCTATTTTGATCCAGCATCTCCCTTGAAATTCAAGCGACTGCACTGCATCTTCTAGCTAACAGTTGTTCTATGAAATGATGCAGAATGGACTGAAATGAATTTAGTTACTACAAACAAACTCAAACTGGAAAGGTCAAAAAAGGTTTGACTCTATCATTAATATACATTATATGCTCTTCAATTTATACATATTATAATAGTGACAATTCATGCAAAGCATTTTTAAAATGCTTTTAAGTTTACCCTGGAAGTGATTTTCATATGAAATTATCTAAACTGAGCTCTAACCTACAGTATATAGTTGCTCTGAATATGATAGTTTCTTACATGAAATTTAATTCAGCCTCATGGATCATTGAGTATTCACAAAGAATTCAAACACAAGTCTCAAGTGACATCTTAATATGTACAAATCTTTTAAAAGGGAGGCCTTTGAAAATATAAGTATGCTCCCTATTCAAATTTAATATTTGTAGTAACTTGTCAAACATATAGATAAAATCAATAAAAACAGGCACAGTTTATTAGTGAATATGTTGTAGTTTTATCTAGCAGATTTCTTTCCATTCAAAATCCTTAAAGTTGAAATGTGTTGCCTATACTAACCTTGTGGTTTATATAAAGAATGCACAACACAAGAATGTTTATTAAAAAAATCTTGTTGAAAAAAATAAACATTCAAAAATATGTACTTTGTATCATATTCTCAAAATTTATTATAAAATATTAATTGTAAGGAAAAATATTTATTGCAATTAAGCTTTATAAATAATTGACTATTGGCAATAGTTTATAAAAACTGCTATTAAGTCACCTTATGTACTATTAGCACTAGATATTTGGACATATTTTTCTCTAATTTAATACATGACTTGAATACTTGAAAGGTCATTCCTTAGGTTTAAAAATAACATGTATATAGTAAATGAGAAAACTAAGTTCTGCACATTTTCCAATTGCTTATTATGCACAAAGCTAACACTGTCACTATATGTGGCATCTCCAGATGGCAAGTACATCAGTGAGAGATTGGGAAAACTTGTAGAATCAATTACAATTGCAGGTAAAATTAAACTTGGAAGCAAAATCATTAATATGCTGAATATGCATCTGGTTACAATTCTTTGAACCATTTAAGAACATTTCTATCTTATTCTAACTCATGACCCTCTTACATGCTGTAACTACTAAGCCTCCTCTGTCTGAATTAAGACCATATGTGAAGTTTGGGCTTATCCCCAAGAAGTCCATCTGGAGCAAGTGATGTCAATCCCATTGTTAAATCTTGATGTCCACACATGAGCCTTAGGGAGATAGGTAGATGAATGAGTTGATTTAACAGACACTTTTATGTTTTTCTTTAAATATATATGTTTGTGAAATTTAATATATAGAATTTGTGATATTTAAAATTACTTTTATTTAATATTAACTATATCATGGGTTATATTAAAAAATCTAATTTTTCATTAAAATACCTTTCAAAACTTTTCTTGAAAATACATTAATTTCTTCAGAATCTTAGTTCTTTTTAGAGTATCATAGAATCCAGCATATTAGAACCAATAAACAAGTTATAGACCATAGAAATATTTATTAATAAGTAAAGTGCTTATTGTTAAATTTCTAAGAATATTATATTATTAAAATATTTACCCTTCTATGAGCATTCTCATAGAATTTTGTGCAACAATGTTATATAAGGGAATGTCTTGCCCCCAAATATACAATTTTATTAGAATTACTAAACCCTTAAAAGATGGCTATTCAAAAAATATAAAAATATATACTATATAAAAACACATTATACATAGTCATTTCAACCACTGTATTTATATTTTATATAACCCGTAGATTTTTATAAGTTTTGCAGCTTTTTTTTAATTGAAAGGGAAAATAATATGGAATCCCGAATCATGGAATCAGAAGGAGATATATAAGAATCCAGGTAATTTCCATTTTGTAAAAAAATGGGAAAATTGCAAAAATGTAATCAATGCCACTCCTTTTATAACATCTGTTGTTTTGTCTTGAATTACATAGTTATTTCCACATAAAGTATGTAATTTACATTAATATGTAATAAGTTTATTATTGTTACATTAAAATAAATTTATACATAGAGCTTTACATTCTTAGTTTTCATTATAAATATAGTAAGTATTGATACATACAAGCCATAAACACAAAAGCTCTTTGGAGTCCTTAATAATTCTTAAGTGTGCAAAATGTTTCCAAGATCAAAAAGCTTGAGAATCATAAGGGCATGATTTCGCCTTTTCAATGAGAGCAATATATTTTCCAAGGGAGAGACAAGTATTGCTGAACGTGGGTAAAAATACCTTACTTTTTCCATTTATAAAGCACAGATGTACATATAGTATATAAGCAAATGGACAGTATATCTGGTATTGTTTTTAACTGGTAGAATTATATGATTGAATTATCACAGAATGATAGACATGAAATGAAAGCTAAAATCAAGAATAGCTTCAGTGTGGCAGCATTTTAAGATTCTTTTCTGTAATCTTTTATTTTAAACTTTATTTACTGACATTTTACTTGATAGTTACAAGATTCTCTGATTTTCTTGCATGCCTAAGTTTTAATCTCCTCCTGGACCTTGGCATTGGTTCTGATGGAAGTCTTCAGTGCTCCCCATTCAAAAACAGAATATGTTATTTCATGGCTTCCTTTTCTCATAGTAACACTATTCCTGGGCATCATGTAATTTTGGATTCTCGTTTTCTTCAAAAGTAAACTTTGGAACCATGATAAGATACCATGTCACGCTTCTCAGAGCGACTAAAATTAACAACACAGGAAACAGCAGATGTTGGCGAGGATGTGGAGAAAGCGGAACCCTCTTACACTGTTGGTGGGAGTGCAAACTAGGTGTAGCCACTATGGAAAACAGTATGGAGGTTTCTCAAAAAGTTAAAAATAGAACTATTCTAGACCCAGCAATTGCACTACTAGATATTTACCTAAAGGATACAAAAATGCAGATTTGAAGGGTTGCATAACACTGATGTTTATAACAGCATTTTCAATAATAGCCTAACTATGGAAAGAGTTCAAATGTCCATTGATTGATGAATCAATAAAGATGAAGTGGTATAAATATATACAATGGAATATTACTAAGCCATTAAAAATGAAATCTCGCCATTTGCAACGATGTGAATGAAGCTAGAGAGTACTATGCTAAGCGAAATGAATCAGTCAGAGAAAGACAAATACCATATGACTTCACTCACGTGGAATTTAAGAAACAAAACAGATGAACATATGGGAAAGGGGGGAAAAAGAGAGGGGAAACAAACCTTAAGAGACTCTTAATGATAGAAAACAAACTGAGGGTTACTGGAGGGGAGGTGGGCAGGGGATTGGCTAAACGGGTGAGGAGTATTAAGGAGAGCACTTGTGATGAGTACTGGATGTTGTATGTAGGTGATTAATCACTGAATTCTACTCATGAAACCAATATTGCACCATATGTTAGCTAACTAGAATTTAAATAAAAATCTGAAACAAGAAAAAGTAAAGCTGTGAAAACTGAGACAGGCTATTGGAGTTGAAAATTCTCTCACATTATAATAATGCATGAAAAGCACAAAGTTATAAACCATTCTTTTGTATTTCATATATACACAGTGACATATCATACAATAGATACAAATCTGTATTTCAAGTTTTCAAAATGAATTTATTTTTTTCTTATAAAAAAGATATGGGAGCATTATCAAAAATAAAATTGCAAAAATATGTAAAAAGAAAGTTAAACTCCTTCCCCTGTCATTCTTTCTCTTAAATAGCCAATTTTCCTGGCGTGCGTCTAACGATCTTGTCCCTTTCTTCTCAGTCATATAAAATATCTTAACACACATGGATTTCTGGTTTTATTTCTTTTTACTTGGGTGGGAGTCATACCATACCCTCCAATATTACTTTCAGTACTATAATTCTTAACATTCAATATGACTGATCAGCATGGTTTTTCAGAAAAAAAATAACTCCTTTTGTGTTATTGCAGTTTCATTTTATCAAAACTATATTAACCTGAGAATAATTTTATCCTAGACATATTCTACCCAAATGTCCCTTGTCTTAATGTTTCTCAGTCTCAGACTCCCATCCCTGGATACAGACACTGCCAGGCTAAGGCTTTAGAAATGTACATCCTATACTCACACCCAGGTCTCATGTGGAGGGCTAATTAAAAGCAAACGGAACAAACAGCAATATAAAAATACAAACATAGGAAAACATTTTTAAAGTGGCTCCTGCTCTTGACACAGACAGAAATACGTGTGGTTCTTTTTTAAAAAGGGAGGAAGTAAGAATAAGTCTTCTACCCTCTCCTCTTGATCTACACTTAAGCAAAATATAAGTCATAAATGAGAATGAGGTAGGCCAGTGAAGCAAGCTGGATGCCCCCACACCTTGGCCAGACACTAATTTCTACAATGTAGATGCAGTGTTGCCTCGTAGTTGGAGTTTTCTACATCCTCCAGTGTCCAGAACATGGAAACATGATTATACTCTCTGAGCTTCCTCAGGGAACTAAGACATTTCCCAAGGGAAAAAAGAAAAAAAGAGGTGAGTAGCAAAATTATGGGTATCCCTACAGAGTAGGGATGTCAGATAAATTTCGGATGTTCAGTTAAATTTGAATTTCAGATAAAAAATGACTAAATTGTAGTATAAGTATGTCCCAAATATTGTATGTGATGCATTTATACCTATATACACATATAATATATATGTATAGTATATACACACAGGGCATGTGTGTGTGTGTGTTTGTGTGTATAGCTGTTAATCCGAAATTCAAATTGAACTAGGCATTTTGTATATTAAGTATGGCAACTCTACTCCAGAGGAAATAGTTTTTCTTCAGCTCTTTCTGTTTTGCCATATCTTTTGGACTACTCGGGTATTCCTTTCAGGCTTCCTTTCTTCTCACATTGCACCACCTTGCTTCCTGTCTGCTGCCTGTCTGTCTGCCTCTGCCTATACTCCTGATGTGGCGTCCCCCTGCGATGCCTTCCTCTACACAGGCTTAAAAGACTGCACTTTGAGAACCACTTCCTAGTTCTGTCATTTCCTGTGGTCTTTCCTCTCCTTGCAGCCCAAGGTCCTGAGTGGGACAGGCTTTCTCGACTACACTTGTTAAGATTAATAAGCCAATATTGATACATTATTATTAACTAAAGTCCAAAGTTTCATTCTTCATGTCACACAATTCTGAGGATTTTGACAAAGTGTAAACTGTCATATATCCACCATTACAGTACCATACAGAATAGTTTCACTGTCCTAAAAATGCCTTGTGCCCCACTCACTCATTTTGTGTTTACATTTCCTGGATTTTGACATACGATGCATTTCTTACTATGGGCCACAGTTTTAATAAAACTTGAGTTGTAAGTTACCAAACTATATAGGGGTGAAGCAAAAAAAAGGTCTAATGAGCTGAGAAGGCATGAAAGAAAATAAAACTGTATGTTATATAGCATTTATATCTCCAAATCCACTAATTATTCCAACTCAACTTCCTATCATGTAGCAAACTATGTAATCCAGGAAAGTAAAGAGTAATCAAATTAGTTGGAATTTCTTTACTTGGTTATGTTCTTCAAGAAATATTTTCTTCACAACACTAACCATATATCCTAAATTTGTTTTTAACTTTTCCATTCTCTTGTAAGCTGCTGAAATTTACTTTTTCTGTTTTCATAAAATAATTTATAAGCATGTGTAGAATATCTTATCTTTGAAACTTTGAGTTGATCTAAAGCTAATAACAAGCATTTCCACTAAAATGATTTAATTTACATGTTGGATATATTAGATTCTAAGCAAGAATTTGAAAAGTAATGACTTCATATTTATAATTGACTACTTTAAAAGAAAAATAACATTTTTAAATAATTAAGGGAGGGTCTCCAGGGTGGCTCAGTTAGTTGAGCATCTGACTCTTGATTTCCTCTCAGGTCATGATCCCAGGGACATGGTATACCATGCTCAGGGTGGAGCCTGATTAAGATTCTCTCTCTCTCCCTCTGCCGCTCCCCCCCCCCACTTGCCACTTGCACTGTCCCTCTCTAAAAACAAATATAAGGAAAGAAGAAAGAAAGCAAGAAAGCAAAATAGAAGGAAGGAAAGCTCACCATGTTTGTAAACTTGGAGAATGTCACAATTTTCTAAAATTTAGCATTTGTATTAATATGATTGCAGATCATGTGGATATTGATGCTTTGACCAGACTTCAGAAATTCTTTGGAATTAAAAATAAAACTCGTTCAAAAAATTGTTTTTTTCTCCTGAATACAAAAGAGAGCAAATACAAAAACAAAATAAAACATTATTGTTCAAGTAAACACAAGAGAAAAACAAAACAACACAATAAATTATAGGAGACTGGTTGAAAAATTTACATTTGATTGTTGTGTTTTCACTGCAATTTACCCTATTAAAATTAAGAAAGCTAATGAGATTCTGTCTTTAAATCTACCCCTTTTATTATCTCTCCCTCTTATCATGTATAGAAAACATACAATTATTGATACAACTAATATTCTACAATAGTTATAAACTTTGTTTATTATATCTATATTAAGACATCTATTTTCTCTTTCAACAACTAGACCACCACCCAAAACACCAGGCCCTCAGAGTTGGGGTGGGGGGGGGAGTCTAGATATCATTTCAAGATCTTCACAGTCCTAAAATATACCATTAACCGACAGAATATCACAATCATTTTTGTAACTTAATAAGCAGCTGATTTTGCAAGTAACCTCTATGCTTCTATTGCAACACTGTACTTTGACAAACAAAACACTTAAACATGTGTCATGGTCACTTGTTCTATCACAGTATTCATTTTAGTTTGCATTTTCTCATCTTGAAGGTTTATGTACATTTCTGGTAACATCTTCAATAAATGGAATGGCATAAATTTCAATGTATTTATTCATTGTTTTGGGAAGAAAATGTTTAACTTCCTATGAAAATTATATTCTCATTGTCAAAAGAACAATTTTATTCCTTTGAACCATATATTGAAAGATTTCATGTTACCTAATTCATCATATGATAGACTGCTTATCTTATTTATCATATCTGGGTATAAAAGGCATTTACTGAAATGGTTACCTATATTTATTCTTCTTACACATATTTTACAAATGTATTATTTCACTTTATTGTTTATTTATATTGATTACTAACACATGACTTCACATTTTATTATGACTGTTTCCGAATTTTAATAGACCAAATATTTTTACCAACAAAAACAAACTGATGTATATTTGAACTATTTTTGTTCTTATTTATTTATGTATTTATTTATTCATTTACTTATTTTAAGTAGGCTCCACACCCAGCATGGAACCCAGTTCAGGGCTTGAACTCACAACCCTGAGATCAAGACCTGAGCTGACATCAAGAGTTGGACACTTAACTGACTGAAACACTCAAGCCCCCCTTTTTGCTCTGTTTTAAAAGAAAATCATCACAGTTTTATTGTTCCTGTATTTATTTAACTAAATTTACAAATATTTTTATTCTTAAAACTCTATCAGGCAAAACTAAATTTAAAAATAAAAATTCTGTTCAATGCCCGAACAATTGAATTGATGTCCCTCTGTCTTCAAAATTCTGACCCAATTTCTATCACACCTAGAAATTATCTTTTATTCTTTTAACTAAATTACTAAACTCCTTTGATATATCTTTATTTTTAAAGTTTAAACTTTACCCATTCATACAACTTCACCATTCAAAACTTTAAATATTCATATTAGTCTTTCTAAAATATTTCTAAAGCTGAGACATTCACAAAAGTTTTTCAGCTTTCCTGTGACATTTTTTGACCAGGGGCTAGTTGGTGTATCAGCATAGTATTTTTCAAGAATAATGTAATGGAACCATACTTCATTAATTTTACAAATGACCACTACCTATGTTGTTTTCCTGGGTACAGTTCTGCACCTAATTGTGCTTCTGGGGCAAAAAACAGTGGCATAACTGCAGTTATGGTGGGAGAGAGGGTGAGAAGAGGGGACTTTGTGGTGATTCTTGTGGCTTCTGTAAGGTACTGAGGTATATACGCTTTCTAGAGGATTAGCACTATATCCTATCAACATGCCAAGGTCCTGGTTGCTTATCAAGCATAGCTGAGTAAAATCATTGTGAAAAAGGGGACCCATGGTGCAGTTCAACTTTACGCAGCTCATAGTGCAAAATGGATCCGAAAACATTTATTCAACACAAATGCCACTAGCAATTCTACCTCACATTGGTTTCCATATATTTACTGTCTTTAAGCAACCACTCACAGAACTGTATAAACAATACACAAAGAAGTAAAATGTGAAACCCCAGAAGTGAATGGATTACAGTGGGAAAGACTAGAGAGGACAAAAAAGAGAAGCCCAAAGACAGAAAACTGAGGAATTTAAAATATTTTTCTTTAAAAGTAAAATATTTTTCTAAATTGTGGCAATATATCACCAAGAAATATAGAAAATGTAGGATTACGGGCTAATAGGGAAAAAAAGAGGAAATGAAGAAACCAAAGAGAAACATTTGAAAGATAAGAGTAACCAACATAATACTTGATGAAAGGAGGAGTTAAATACAATTTGAAGGAGACGACTCAATTTCAACATCCAAAGATGAAATGTGAAAGAAAAACTTGACACATAATTAAGAAGAAGAAAAATCCAATATGACAAGGGATGAATGTATAGTTAGGTAGTAAAACCTGTGAGGAAAAGGTGTTCTGTTTAAACTATGTTAAGAGTGGGGCAAATGGGTGGCTCAGTTGGTTGAGCATCTGACTCTTGATTTCTACTCAGGTCATGATCCCAGAGTCATGGAAACCCATGTTGTGCTCCCTGCTGAGTGTGGAGCCTACTTAAGATTCTCTCTCTATCCCTCTGACCTTCTCCCCTGCTTGTGCATTATCTTTCTCTCTAAAATAAGGATAAAAATTAAAAAAAAAATAAAAGATGGTTAAGGGTAACAGAGAGGTACATACTTTCAGTGTGAGTTAGTGAGAAAGTTTAACATTATTCTGTTTAATATTATTCTCTCTCTCTATGTGTGTGTGTGTATATATATATATATATACACACACACACATATATATATAAACATATTACATATACGTATATACTTATATAAGCAGAATAAATATGTATATATACAGACAGTGAATGAAATTCAAAATAGGATAAGTAGCAAATGCCGTGCAAAGATCTAAAAATATGTAAATATGAAGAGGGTGTAGTTATTCCTAGCAGAAAGAGAAAACTATGCCTTCTAAAGTATATTTCAAGGAAAAACCAAGGACAGTAAATACTAAAATGGGATATTTTGTTCTTCATAAGAGAATAGAAAATGAGCTCATTTTCTGAGATGATAAGACAAGAGTTAAGTTATCCCACCCTAAGGTTGACAATATAGGAAATAAAATAGAAGACCCAATATAGGAAATAAAATAAAATAAAATAGAAGACAATATAGGAAATAAAATTGAAGTTCATATGAATAACAAATCTATATATATATATATATATATATATATATATATATATATATAAGTGTGTGTGTCTGTGCAATATGTTATATATAATTATATATTTCTATATTTTATATATAAATTATACTTATATACATATATAAGTTATACACAATTTTATATATATATAATTTTTATGTTTTTATATATAAAATAATACACACCACATATATATATATATATATATATATGTATATATATATATATATATATATATCCTGGGCAATATATGGGAGGTACTTATAAGAAAAATTATTTGTTGTTTATCTGGGTTCAGAATTAGCTGGAAGTCCTTTATTTTACCTGGAAACCTCATCTCACTCCTTTCTGGAAAGAGAGTAAATGTTTGGAATTCTTTCTCTGATTAGAAGAATAAAATTAACTTGATTTGAATAAAGTGATTAATCAGATCCTAGGAGAAGCACTGAGAATGAATTAGAGGGATTTTTTTGTGTTTGTTTTTAATATAATCCATAATTGCAAGGTGACCTTTTATTTCAATGCTTAGTAACCTTAAAAAAAGTAGAAGAAAAAATAGATTCTTAAATTTATATGAAATTTTGAATTGGCAAAATAAGTATAATTATTAAAATGCTGAAATTAGTAAATTTAATCGATGAAAAGTTTATTTAATATATCCGGAGTACATATTAGTTGGGAAGAATGTTTAGAAAAGAGATAACTGATAGAGAAACTAGTTATCAGACTGGAGAACAAAGTCATGACTAAAAAATGTGGGTGCAGCAAAAGATTAAAGAACGGAGGCCAATCAGGGATTAGCTGCACTCCTCTTCAGTTGTAAACTTAAGAGTTGAGTGGTTACCATGTCCAAGGTTGCTTTCAGAGTCCCATCTGTGTATTCAATTTTTATGAAATAGTGACAGAGTACTGTGTAGAGAGAAGTCAGGATCATGAGCAATTTTTATTGAAAATGGAAATCCTTGAAGAATGTTGGGAGATGTGTCTCTTAGAAGTTTATAAATGATTAGAAATGGTATAAATTTAGAGTGAGGACAGATTGTTGAATTAGGTGTTAGAAAAGTGAGAAAGTAGCACTTGAGAATGAGAAAATGCCCCTATTTTTGGCTTAGTGATATCAGAAAATTGCAGGTAGAGCAAAAATATCAAGATTTCAGATAAAAGAGGTATTTCACTTTTAGCTGAAATAATAAAGTTTGCTTAAATAAAAATTTGAAAATATAGAAACATTTGTAGATAATTAATGTATGAGGTGCAAAAGAATGACCTAGGCAAAATATTGTTAAATAAGGCAGAAATAAGTAAAAGGCAGATGTTTCAGGATTTTATTGACTGGGGAACATTCACCTTAGCCATGATGATGACTCAGAAGAAAAAAGTAGAAAATAATCCAAAAGCAGAGAGATGTGTTGCCTAAAACATGGAGAAACGATTGTGTACAAAACTTCTCAACCTATATCAAAGAGTCAATGATACTTTTTTTTGTTTGTTTTGACAATTCTGGTATGCTTTATATTTTGGAAATTGCCAGTGTAGTTGGAAAGTGCCTGACATTGATTAAAAATTAATTAACTATGGACCTGCTAAAATGACCATCTGAACCTTGAAGAAAAATGGAATTTTTTAAAGAAGTATTTGAAAAATCTCTGTCAGAAATAATTGACAATGCGAGTAAGAGTGGAGATTTGACTTACCACGAGCTTACAAAAAAATATCAAAACATTTTCATATATTTCAAGGTTAATATATTAGCAGTGAGATATGGCTGCTAAAAACTAATATGAGATGTTGATAGAATTCAAGTGGCCATGTAGATTGGTGCCCCACTGCACTCTGTCCCTGTAAACTTGATTTGAAATATTATTTTCAATTCTGAGTTCAACATTTGTACGCGGCTAGTGCATAAAAACGTCAGGGATAGAGTGATCAAGATGATGTGGTCATATGAAAAAAATTTTGAAGGAATCATGCTTGGATAGTACAGGAAAAACAAGATTTCAGGGAAAATATTAGTTCAACCATGTAACTCTCATGTATCAATCTGAACAACATGCCATGACATGTCAAGTTATCGAGCCCTTAAAAAAATCATGTCAGTTCTAACATTATATGTTGTACTTAACATAATAGATGATTTTAAGCAGATGCCACACTCCTCAGAAGCATAGGATAAAATGTATAAAGTACAATAAATTAGGGATAAAATCACAAGTAATATCATAGTCACTTTTTTTTTAACGTTTATTTATTTTTGGGACAGAGAGAGACAGAGCATGAACAGGGGAGGGGCAGAGAGAGAGGGCGACACAGAATCGGAAGCAGGCTCCAGGCTCTGAGCCATCAGCCCAGAGCCCAACGCAGGGCTCGAACTCACGGACTGCGTGATGGTGACCTGAGCTGAAGTCGGATGCTTAACCGACAGAGCCAGCCAGGCGCTCCATACATAGTCACTTCTTTATTTTTTTATTTTATTTAAAAATTTTTTTTTAATGTTTATTTATTTTTGAGACAGAGAGAGACAGAGCATGAACGGGGGAGGGTCAGAGAGAGAGGGAGACACAGAATCCGAAACAGACTCCAGGCTCTGAGCTCTCAGCACAGAGCCTGACACGGGGCTCAAACTCACGGACCGCGAGATCACGACCTGAGCCGAAGTCGGCCGCCCAACCGACTGAACCACCCAGGCGCCCCATAGTCACTTCTTTAAAAGAAATGGAAGAATAAGCATAAATGAGTTTGTCTTTGACATTTTGTGTCTTTAGAAAGTAGTTATACTTCAGCCTTGTTCAAAACTCATGCTAAGGTATTATAAGAATTACTATGTTTTCTCTGATAAAAAATAGGAAGTAAAAAAAAAAACAAACCCATAAACATTTAAGGTAAAATGTCATAGTACAAATCTGAAATGTTTTAAAAGGGAGACTACTACACTAACTCACATTTTAAAGTTTATTTATTTTTGAGAAAGAAAGAGAAGGGAAGGGGAAGGGAAAGAGAAGGGAAAGAAGAAAGAAAGAAAGAAAGAAAGAAAGAAAGAAAGAAAGAAAGAAAGAAAGAGACAAAGGAGGGGAGGGAGGGAGGGAGGGAGGAAGGAAGGAAGGGAGGGAGGGAGGAAGGAAGAAGAAGAAAGAAAGAAAAGACCCATTTGTAGAAACAGCAAAATGGTAGAATCTTGGTTGTGGTTGTCGGGGTCTGGAAAGTGGGGGAATTAGGGAAAAGATGACATAAGAGTACAAACTTTGTTATAAAATGAATAAAATGTGAGGATATGATGTATAAAATGGGAACTAAAGTTGATAATCCTGTATTGTATAACTGAAATTTGCTAGGAGAGGAGAACTTGTGGTTTTATCAAAAAACAAACAAAAAGGTAAATATGTGCAGTGATGAAGTGATGAATGTCGTTATTAACTCAAAGATGGGAATCCATTTACAATGTGTATGTATATCAGATCATCATGCTTACACCTTAAATTTATCCCAATTTTATTTTCAATTTTATCTTAATAAACTAGAATAAATAATTTAATGGAAGATTTCTTTTAGATCAATAAAGAGCTGACAGTAAGCATTCTAAAATATATTAAGTGCTTCCAATATTGAAAGCTGGGAAGACACATGAGTTTTAAATTGCTAAAATGGTATAACCAACCTATTTAGTAAGTGTATTCAACTTGACTTTAATTTAGGCAGCAGTGACATATGAGCATCCTGACTTCTCAAGAAGGATGCCTGATGACTAGTGAAGTTAATGTTCACCTTATTTTCATTTCTATTCAGTAGTTCCAAAGTTTTCTTTTAAAAGTGAGAACATGTGATATACAATACTGCATGTGTCTATCTTTTGTAAGCTCCAAGTATCCACTTACCACTGAAGTATAGACAGGAAATAATTACAGTGTTAAATATCAGTACCTTTGCTTTTTAAGTGTTAACATCCTTTTATTTCAGATTGTCTTTTAAGATTTTTTGATGTCTTTAACTTTTATTTGGATTACTATCCTTCATGATATATATCACATATTGTAAATTAGACATACTTAAATGGTAAGAGTTTGAAGAAACTGAAATCACCTGGATATTCACTAGATTTTCAATGGTGGGCTCTGTTTTTATATGCTTATGTAATTTCTATTGTCTCTTTCAGAGTACCTATTGTAGGGAGAAATGTCAAAAATCTTGATTTTTCATAGATCAACTTGTGTATTACAATAAAATTAAATTTATGTCTTTTCTCTTTTAAAATAATGTTCTTTAAAAGTGTAAGATTTATAGGAGTGCCTGGGTGGCTCAGTGGGTTGAGCTTCTGACTGCGGCTCAGGTCATGATCTCACAGTCTGTGAGTTCAAGCCCTGTGTCTGTTGATAGCCCAGAGCCTGGAGCCTGCTTTGGTCTGTGTCTCCCTCTCTCTCTCTGCCCTTCCCCTGTTCATGCCATTTCTCTCTCTCTCTCAAAAATAAATAAACATTACAAAATAAATTAAAAAAAATAAAAGTGTAAGATTTACATATACCAACTCAGTATAAGAAACTTTAAATACACGACAGAGTAGCTGGCTGAAAGAGGGTTCAAATGCATATTTAATTCCAAAGAGGAAATTACCACTTTGTAAGATGGAAAGCATTTGAGATTTTTCTACACAATCATGACTCTTTTTTTTTTTATGACTCTTTAATATTAACTCTCAATTTGCTATCCCTGTATGTATTCGTACTGATAATCAGAATGGTAAAGAGAGGGTCGCTTGGGTGGCTCAGTTGGCTAAGTGTCCAAATTTGGCTCAAGGTCATGATCTCATGGTGTGTGGGTTAGAGCCCCGAATGAGGCTCTCTCCTGTCAGTACAGAGCCTGCTTCGGAACGTGTCTCCTTCTCCCTCTTTCTTTATGCCCCTCCCCCACTTGTTCTCTCTCTCTCTCTCTCTCTCTCTCTCTCTCAAATAAATAAACATTTTTTTAAAAGAATGGTAAAATGAACTAGTTGTAAAGGTGAAAATGTAATTAGGGAATTTTTCATTCTGTAAATAATACGAAGCTTTAAAATTTTAGCTCCAGCTCTATTGAGAGTTCCATCTCATCATTCCCAACTGATAGATAGGTAGTTCTGTCTACACGATGCTTATTCATATGGTATCCACATGAATTAAAAGAAAAATTCTAAGAGTCCTTAAAATATGACAAGATAAGACAATACAACACTTCAAGGAAGATCATCTTGTTTTTATCTCGCTGAAAGAGAGAGAAGTGACGGAGAATGAGGGGAAATAGAGCGAAAGAGAGGGAGAGAGGCCATGCTATTACTGATATAAAATAAATTGTAGAACAAATTGATGCTATTTCAGGGACTTCTTTGATTGTAAAAGAAATTATGAAGAATCTTATATTAGCTGATACTTTTGCCACCTGGTAACATTCTACCAAAATTCTCAAAAGAATCCTCCACATTCAAGGACGAAAGACCTGCGTCTGAATCCAGCATCGGGTCTGAAGAACAAGATTTTAGACACCAATATTACACTATGAAATAATGCTACCATCTCATGTTCCGGTAGGATTATACAACATTCATATTACATTCCATGGACATACTTCAAATTTATTTTTTTGAATTTTTGTAAGATTATTTATATATGAGATATATGTATATATACATAAATATACACAATATAAGTACATATATATATTTATATATATAAAATACAAGATAAGTAAATATATATATTTATATCTTCAGTATACTAATTTGTATTTTATATCTTTAGGATAATACTTTAAACATTTTTAAAAGACTTTTTTTAATATTTCAGATACCTCATTATTTTACGAAAATTTTATCTGGTACAATCATTCTTTATATTTGTATATTTGTTTAATATTTTACATAGCATGTATAAACACAGGTAAAAGTAATTTTAACTAAAGGAAACTAGCATTTTAAATGTTTACTATGTTGTCGCCACTGTGATAGGTACCTGGAAACATTACTTGACTTACTTATTTCAAAGATTCTATAAGGATGAAACGCCAGTCTCTGCGCGTCAGGCTGGCGGCTGCAGACGGGCAGGGGTTGGAGGCTGGGCAGCCACCAGGGCCTGAACGCAGCATGCCGGCATCCTGGCGTGGATATACCTGGTTTTAATGTGGTTGTAATTGACATAATATCCCATACCAAACTGTCTTTTGAGCAGAAGAAATAGAGGTGAACTATGAAGTGAGAGCCAGTTTCCTCTCTACTCTGCAATCTAGGAGGAAAAATGTTTCACCCAAGGACAAATCAGATGGTGGCATAGGAGGACGCTGAGCTCACTGCGTCCTGCGGCTCACTTAGATTCCACCCACACCTGCCTAAATAAGCCAGAAAATCGCCAGAAGACTAGCAGAAGGGAGTCTCCACAGCCAAGCTTAGACGAGAGGCCCACGGAAGAGGGTAGGAAGGGCGGAGAGGCGGTGTGCACTACAGGGACTGGCAGGAGGGAGCCGGGGTGGAGGGGCGGCTCCCCGGCCAAGCAGAGCTCCCGAGTCTGGCTGGCAAAAGCGGAGGGGCCGGACAGAGTGTGTTCCCACAGCAAGCGGGACTTGACATCTGGAAGGTTATAAGCTAACAGCTCTGCTCGGAGAACAGGAGGGCTGGAGGACAGCCGGAGGGAGAGTTGTTGAGCCCTGGACAACAGAGCCCAGCTTGGCGGGGAACAAAGGCGCTCACCAGCACCATCTCCCTCGCCCATCCCCCAGCCAAAATCCCAAAGGGAAAGAGTTCCTGCCAGGGAACTTGCTTGCACCGCGAACACCCAACGCTGTGCTTCTGGGGATCCATCCCTCCAGCGGTCTGACTCCCTCCCGGTGACACAGGGCCCCTCCCTAAGCAGATCTCCGAAGGAAAAGCGAGCTGAGCCTGCCCCTCCCACCCCTGTGCACCTTGAGATCCACCCCAGCTAATAAGCCAGATCCCCAGCACCACAAGCCTGGCAGTGTGCAAGTAGCCCAGATGGGCCAGGCCACCCCACAGTGAATCCCGCCCCTAGGAGAGGGGAAGAGAAGGCACACCCCAGTCTGACTGTGGCCCCAGGGGTGGGCTGGGGCAGACATCATGACAGCACAGGGGAAGTGCCCAGCAGTCCCGCACCACTCCAGGGACTATCCAAAATGACGAAACAGAAGAATTCCCCTCAGAAAAACGTCCAGGAAATAACAACAGCTAACGAACTGATCAAAAATGATTTAAACAATATAACGGAAAGTGAATTTAGAATAATAGTCATAAAATGAATCGCTGGGCTTGAAAACAGTATAAAGGAACAGCCAGAAGGAGCTAAAAAATGCTTTTAATGAGCTGCAAAATAAATGGAGACAACCACGGCTCGGATTGAAGAGGCAGAGGAGAGAATAGATGAACTAGAAGATAAAATTATGTAAAAAGAAGCTGAGAAAAAGAGAGATAAAAAAATCAAGGAGTATGAGGGGAAAATTAGAGAACTAAGTGATACACTAAAAAGAAATAATATATGCATAATTGGTATCCCAGAGGAGGAAGAGAGAGGGAAAAGTGCTGAAGATGTACTTGAAGAAATAATAGCTGAGAACTTCCCTGATCTGGGGAAGGAAAAAGGCATTCAAATCCAAGAGGAACAGAGAACTCCCTTCAGACTTAACTTGAATCGATCTTCTGCATGACATATCATAGTGAAACTGGCAAAATATAAGGATAAAGAGAAAATTCTGAAAGCAGCTAGGGATAAATGTGCTCTAACATATAAAGGGAGACCTATAAGACTCGTGACCAATCTCTCTAGTGAAACTTGGCAGGCCAGAAAGGAATGGCAGGAGATCTTCAATGTGATGAACAGAAAAAATATGCAGCCGAGAATCCTTTATCCAGCAAGTCTGTCATTTAGAATAGAAGGAGAGATAAATATCTTCCCAAACAAACAAAAACTGAAGGAATTCGTCACCACAAACCAGCCCTACAAGAGATGCTAAGGGGGATCCTGTGAGACAAAGTACCAGAGACATCGCTACAAGCATGAAACCCACAGACATTAAAATGACTCTAAACCCATATCTTTCTATAATAACACTGAACCTAAATGGACTAAATGCGCCAACCAAAAGACATAGGGTATGAGAATGGATAAAAAAACAAGACCCATCTATTTGCTGTCTACAACAGACTCATTTTAGACCTGAGGACACCTTCAGATTGAAAGTGAAGGGATGGAGAACTATTCATCAAGCCACTGGAAGTCAAAAGAAAGCTGGAGTAGCCATACTTACATCAGACAAAGTAGACTTTAAATTAGCGGCTGTAACAAGAGATGAAGAAGGGCATTATATAATTATAGGGTCTATCCATCAGGAAGAGCTAATAATTATACATGTCTATGCACCGAATACGGGAGCCCCCAAATATATAAAACAATTACGCACAAACATAAGCAACCTGATTGATAAGAATGTGGTAATTGCAGGGGATTTTAACACTCCACTTACAGAAATGGATAGATCATCTAGACACACGGTCAATAAAGAAACAAGGGCCCTGAATGATACATTGGATCAGAAGGACTTGACAGATATATTTAGAACTCTGCATCCCAAAGGAACAGAATATACTTTCTTCTCGAGTGCACATGGAACATTCTCCAAGATAGATCACATACTGGGTCACAAAACAGCCCTTCATAAGTATACAAGAATTGAAATCATACCATGCATACTTTCAGACCACAATGCTATGAAGCTTGAAATCAACCACAGGAAAAAGTCTAGAAAACCTCCAAAAGCATGGAGGTTAAAGAACACTCTACTAAAAAATGAGTGGGTCAACCAGGCAATTAGAGAAGAAATTAAAAAATATATGGAAACAAATGAAAATGAAAATACAACAATTCAAACGCTTTGGGATGCAGCGAAGGCAGTCCTGAGAGGAAAATACATTGCAATCCAGGCCTATCTCAAGAACAAGAAAAATCCCAAATAAAAAATCTAACAGCACACTAAAGGAAATAGAAGCAGAACAGCAAAGACAGCCTAAATCCAGCAGAAGAAGAGAAATAATAAAGATCAGAGCAGAAATAAACAATATAGAATCTAAAAAAAAAAAAACTGTAGAGCAGATCAATGAAACCAAGAGTTGGTTTTTTGAAAAAATGAACAAAATTGACAAACCTCTAGCCAGGCTTCTCAAAAAGAAAAGGGAGATGACCCAAATAGATAAAATTATGAATGAAAATGGAATTATTACAACCAATCCCTCAGAGATACAAGCAATTATCAGGGAATACTATGAAAAATTCTATGCCAACAAACTGGACCACCTGGAAGAAATGGACAAATTCCTAAACACCCACACGCTTCCAAAACTCAATCAGAAGGAAATAGAAACCTTGAACAGACCCATAACCAGCGAAGAAATTGAATCGGTTATCAAAAATCTCCCAACAAATAAGAGTCCAGGACCAGATGGCTTCCCAGGGGAGTTCTACCAGACATTTAAAGCAGAGATAATACCTATCCTTCTCAAGCTATTCCAAAAAATAGAAAGGGAAGGACAACTTCCAGACTCATTCTATGAAGCCAGTATTACTTTGATTCCTAAACCAGACAGAGACCCAGTAAAAGAGAGAACTACAGGCCAATATCCCTGATGAATATGGATGCAAAAATTCTCAATAAGATACTAGCAAATCGAATTCAACAGCATATAAAAAGAATTATTCACCATGATCAAATGGGATTCATTCCTGGCTGCAGGGCTGGTTCAACATTAGCAAATCAATCAACGTGATACATCACATTAATACAAGAAAAGATAAGAACCATATGATCCTGTCAATTGATGCAGAAAAGGCATTTGACAAAATTCAGCAACCTTTCTAATAATAACCCTGGAGAAAGTCAGGGTAGAAGGAACATACTTAAAGATCATAAAAGCCATTTATGAAAAGCCCACAGCTAACATCATCCTCAATGAGGAAAAACTGAGAGCTTTCCCCCTGAGATCAGGAATATGACAGGGATGCCCACTCTCACTGCTGTTGTTTAATATAGTGTTGGAAGTTCTAGCATCAGCAATCAGAAAACAAAAGGAAATCAAAGGCATCAAAATTGGCAAAGATGAAGTCAAGCTTTTGCTTTTTGCAGATGACATGATATTATACATGGAAAATCCGATAGACTCCACCACAAGTCTGCTAGAACTGATACATGAATTCAGCAAAGTTGCAGGATACAAAATCAATGTACAGAAATCAGTTGCATTCTTAAACACTAATAATGAAGCAACAGAAAGACAAATAAAGAAACTGATCACATTCACAATTGCACCAAGAAGCATAAAATACCTAGGAATAAATCTAACCAAAGATGTACAAGATCTGTATGCTGAAAACTATAGAAACCTTATGAAGGACATTGAAGAAGATATAAGGAAATGGAAAAACATTCCGTGCTCATGCATTGGAAGAATAAATATTGTTAAAATGTCAATATTACCCAAAGCTATCTACACATTCAATGCAATCCCAATCAAAATTGCACCAGCATTCTTCTCGAAGCTACAACAAGCAATCCTAAAATTCATATGGAACCACAAAAGGCCCCGAATAGCCAAAGTAATTTTGAAGAAGAAGACCAAAGCAGGAGGCATCACAACCCCAGACTTTAGCCTCTACTACAAAGCTGTCATCATCAAGACAGCATGGTATTGGCACAAAAACAGAAACATAGACCAATGGAATAGAATAGAAACCCCAGAACTAGACCCACAAACGTATGGCCAACTCATCTTTGACAAAGCAGGAAAGAACATCTAATGGAAATAAGACAGTCTTTAACAAATGGTACTGGGAGAACTGGACAGCAACATGCAGAAGATTGAAACTAGACCACTTTCTTACACCATTCACAAAAATAAACTCAAAATGGATAAAGGACCTGAATGTGAGACAGGAAACCATCAAAACCCTAGAGCAGAAAGCAGGAAAAGACCTCTCTGACCTCAGCCGCAGCAATTTCTTACTTGACCCATCCCCAAAGGCAAGGGAATTAAAAGCAAAAATGAACTACTGGGACCTTATGAAGATAAAAAGCTTCTGCACAGCAAAGGAAACAACCAACAAAACTAAAAGGCAACCGACGGAATGGGAAAAGATATTTGCAAATGACATATCAGACAAAGGGCTAGTATCCAAAATCTATAAAGAGCTCACCAAACTCCACACCCGAAAAACAAATAACCCAGTGAAGAAATGGGCAGAAAACATGAATAGACACTTCTCTAAAGAAGACATCCGGATGGCCAACAGGCACATGAAAAGATGCTCAACGTTGCTCCTCATCAGGGAAATAGAAATCAAAACCACACTCAGATATCACCTCACGCCAGTCAGAGTGGCCAAAATGAACAAATCAGGAGACTGTAGATGCTGGAGAGGATGTGGAGAAACGGGAACCCTCTTGCACTGTTGGTGGGAATGCAAACTGGTGCAGCCACTCTGGAAAACAGTGTGGAGGTTCCTCAAAAACTTAAAAATAGACCTACCCTATGACCCAGCAATAGCACTGCTAGGAATTTATCCAAGGGATACAGGAGTACTGATGCATAGGGGCACTTGTACCCCAATGTTTATAGCAGCACTCTCAACAATAGCCAAATTATGGAAAGAGCCTAAATGTCCATCAACTGATGAGTGGACAAAGAAATTGTGGTTTATACACACAATGGAGTACTACGTGGCAATGAGAAAGAATGAAATATGGCCCTTTGTAGCAACGTGGATGGAACTGGAGAGTGTGATGCTAAGTGAAATAAGCCATACAGAGAAAGACAGATACCATATGTTTTCACTCTTATGTGGATCCCGCGAAACTTAACAGAAACCCATGGGTGAGGGGAAGGAAAAAAAAACAAAAAAAAAAAGAGGTTAGAGTGGGAGAGAGCCAAAGCATAAGAGACTGTTAAAAACTGAGAACAAACTGAGGGTTGATGGGGGGTGGGAGGGAGGGGAGGGTGGGTGAAGGGTACTGAGGAGGGCACCTTTTGGGATGAGCACTGGGTGTTGTATGGAAACCAATTTGACAATAAATTTCATATACTGAAAAAAAAAACAAAAACAAAGATTGTATAAGGAAAACATAAGTCCATTCTCTAGGTCATCACTCAGGAGGTGCTTTGTACATTGCCAAAGAACACAAAATCTAATTTTCCTGCCTCCAGTCTATGTGTCCATATTCTGTGCATCTATAATTTCCAAATGCCAATCACAGATTATGTATTATAGCCTTGACATATAAATGGTAATCCCTTGCTTCTCTTAAAAATTGTCTTCCTCCATTCTTCCTATGGATTTCACTGTAAACATTCACTTATATGCTCAGTGCTATCTGATTTTGAAACCAATTTTAACATTGGGAAGAAGGTATATGTCAAGATTTCTTAAAACTTAAGCTCATTATCAAGCTTTTGTTATTTATGCTTCCAGTTTCTTATCCAAACTGTCTACACCCCAACATTTAGGTGAAGCTCCTTATCTCAAATGATTAATTATCTCTGATCTGGATTGAGTCGATCTGTGGATTGAGTTGATCTGTGTATCCTCCTGGCCTTTACTTGGATTTCCTGAAACTGAGCCCTTGCTTGGATTGATCTACTTAGTGTTTTCAGTATTTGAACTTTCTCCTGACCAGATCAATTATTAATTTATATTTTCCTTATATTTATGTAAATTCTTCAGATTTGAATCTACCTCTTTGCCATATCATTCCTTTCGTTATTACTATCATCAAGCAAAATTCTAAGTAAAATCTAGCCTTCCTCTGTAGCTAATCTATTTTTGTTCGCATTTTCCTATCATTTTTAACACAATGGGCACAACGAAGCATCAGGTTTTTATAACAATATGAATTTAGCAAATTTTATATATTTTTCTCTTCACCTGTTCTCCCCTTCCCTTATACCTGTACATAAAGAAACAATGCACTTAACATAATTATAATTTTTTAAAAATGTTTATTCATTTTGAGAGAGAGACAGAGACAGAGAGACAGAGAAAGAGAGAGAGTGACAGAGAAAAGGAGAGAGAGAGAGAGGGAGAGAGAAAAAGAAAGAGTGGGGTAGGGGCAGAGAGAGAGGGAGAGAGAGAATCCCAAGAAGGCTCCATGCTGACAATACAGGGTCAGATCTCACCAACCTCGAGATCATGACCTGAGCAAAAATCAGGAGTTGGATGCTTAACCAACTGAGACACCTAGTGCCCCACATAATTATAATCTTATAATATTATTTCATTCACACAATTCCAAGTGAAAACTCCCTTCATTTTATTCCCTTGTAAAAAAAAAATGAGTTACTTAAATAAACTGTTCATTGATAAATATATGTTATGTGATAGATTGCCAAAGGAAAAATTAATTGCTTAAGACCCTAGATAAAAGAATTTGATCATGTACATTCAAAAAGGAACTAAAAATATACCTGTATAGAATGAAATTAAAGTAACACATTTATAGTATTTCTTTGAATTCTTGTTATGTAAATTTACTATGCTTCTAAGTAGGCCAGTCAATTAACATATTAAATTATATATTTATATAATTTTTCAAGTCAGCAAGATTAAATAACTCTCTCTTATATGCTAATATATTCAAAATGAATCTTATTCTCCTGAAACTTTAATATACATCAAATTATTTCAGCGTGTTTTTGTAATTCAGTGTGGATAAATTGATAAAATGAATATACGAGTTGAAGATGTCAAACCGAAGGGTGACACAGAAAATACATTTTTTAAAAAGTTGTGATTTAATTAAATTTTCATTCAGTACAATACTTATGATAACATGTTTATTGCTCATTCCATGTCCTGCTGTGCAATGAGACACCAGAGACAGTAAATATGGAATTAAATGCCAATAGGTTGCAGCTTTGTAAACACATAAAACGCAAAATGGCATAAAAGCTCTTGAGTCCTGCTGATTCCTAATTGTCGTCTGTGGCATGCTTTATTCTACATTGCTTTAAAGTAGCTGATATTACATTAAGCTCTAAATAACTTGTACCTAAGAAAAACTATTTTTTTAATTTTGAGATTCTTAGAAACTATACTGATTTTTTACACATAGTTAATAAAATTTATGCCCAATAGTTATTTTCAAGTACCAAAGTTTAATAGAAAGCCCTTTATATGGATTGGAAAGGGTAGGAAAAAATGCACTAGCAAATCATTATTACTTTCTTAAAGCACTTCCATTTTTATTAGCAACCATTTTCTTAATATCAAAAAGTTCCATCATTTCTATGAATTATATTTTTCTTACTTTCACTTTATTTAACTACACTATTAATCAGGAATGCGTGCTTTTTTTCTTTTTAAAATTATTTTGTGACATGAAGTCAAATATAAAGCCAAGTATTTTATGACTTTCTTTAATTTTTTTCTCCTGAGAAATGCAAACATCCTTGGGGCTACAGATAAAATGGCTCTCGTGCTAAATGGTCAACCCTGAGATAGCAGAGAAAAAAAATATGCTTAATTTGAATAAAACAAACTAAATCCTATCAAGATGTCATATGCAATACTCCATTCCTCAGTCCTTTCTATTGGGCAAGGAACTCCATCCCTGAACATTTTAGCTATGAATCCATAAATATTTCTGAGTAGTTCAAGTTTACTCTTACTGTGCACTCAGTTTCCCCTGGAATGATGTCTACTTTCTCTCCCCACTCTACAGCAGATTATTTCCCTGTGGATATCTTGTGCACTGGGAATTCTTCAGCAAACTCTCAGGATTCCCCTGTTGTAGGCTGACAGTTAGCTGTACCTCATGCATGTGTAGTAAAAGGAAGGGCAGCATGACAGAGGGACAGTGCATGGCACGCTGAGATATTACACTCTGACTGAAGGCTGGCTCCTCAATTTACAATTCCATTTGTTACAGTTTTACTGAGATACAATTCACATACCATTTGTTTGTCCATACAAATCACATACCATACAGTTCGTCTGTTTAAAGTGTACAATCTGAAGTGCTTTTAGCATGTTTACAAAGTTGGACAACCACAACAATTAACTTCAGAACATTTTCCTCATTTCCCCAAAACTCCTTGTCCATTAGCAGTTCCTTTCCATTCCCTGCTCCAACACATTTAGCCCCAGGTGGCTACGAATCAACGTTTGTGTAAAGTTTGTTTTTGAGGAAGTCATTTTTAACCTGATGTAGATAAAAACTGAAAACAGCTTTTCAATTGTTATTTATGAATACGAAAACATGGGGCATCTGGGTGGCTCAGTCGGTTGAGCGTTCAACTTTGGCTCAGGTCATGATCTCACAGTTTGTGGCTTCGAGCCCCATGTTGGGCTCTGTGCTGATAGCCCAAAGTCTGGAGCCTGCATCCAATTCTGTGTCTCCCTCTCTCTCTGCCCCTCCCCTGCTCTCACTCTGTCACTGTGTCTTTCAAAAATAAATAAACATTTAAAAAAATTAATAGAAAACATTCTTCCCATTTTTTCATGTACTATATTCATTTAAAAATAACCTGTAAATGTGTCTTTTCATCATTTGTAATAACGGTGTCTAATACCATAGCAATACATCCAGCTTCAGTGACTAATGATTGATTGTCTTATTGGTTTAATAGAAACAGGCTAATACAGACCTTGAATGAATATTTCTTTAGCAATAGACTTTTTGAAGGATGATTTAAAATAAGGAGTTACTGATACTTTTTCTTCCTTCAATTCTACAGAGAAGTATTTACAAAAACAATCTTACTGAGATGTAAAATTTAAACTTGTACAGTTTTCTTTTACTACCAGACTTTTGTGCCTTTGATCAGTTTCTTCTCTTATAATTTAATGAGTAGAAAGATATTATCGTTAGCCTGTTTACTTTAGTTGGGGAACAACACACGTCTATCAAAGTAATAAAGTTTTGTTTATAAAAAATTTACACCTGTAATTTTATATCCTGCTGAAGCTGCTTCATTGAAGCCACCACTTAAAGTTGATGCTGCTTCATATGAGAAAGGAGAAGGAGTTGACTTTGTCAACTCTGGAAGTTCCAAGTTAACTGAGCTTCCAGGTAGCTTACGTCATTGGACATGGGCACAGAGCACAGTCCTTATAAAGGTCATCTTTGCTTCCTTCCTATTTTCAGGCTAGTTAGCTCAGTATGAACCCATCTCTTTCTTGCAAAACTCTGAAAAAAGCAGCCAATAAATTACAAAAGACTTAATGTTTCCTATAATTTTTCTTGGTGCCACGGCTTCAGATAATGGTGGCATTCTTCATGCCCGCCCAAATATAGCTGGTAACAGTTTAACCAAATATTTTACAACCTTATAACAAGAGTTGCCACATTATAACATTTCCACTTTTCAGCTTAAGATATATTGAGTTTTTATTACCTGCTTTCCAATCATCTTAATAAGGCAATGAAATATTTTTTTCTTATTCTGCCATTTATAGTACTTAAAAATGATTGAGATTTAGGTAGAGGAGAGGATCAAAAGTATATTTTAAACATATTCATTCTGAGATACATATGAGGCTTCTAATTTGTAATGTCATGAAGGCAATTGGATATATGAGCCTAAAACACAGAGGAACGGCATAAGCCAAAATGAAAGTTTATGAGTCATCAGGATTTAAAATTTTTTTTGACGTTTATTTATTATTGAGAGAGAGAGACAGAGCATGAGCAGGGGAGGGGCAGAGAGAGGGGGAGACACAGAATCCGAGGTAGGCTTCAGACTCTGAGCTGCCAGCACAGTGCCCAACATGGGGCTCGAACTCAAAAACCCCAGGAGATTATGACCTGAGCCGAAGTTGGACAATTAACCAACTGAGCCACCCAGGTGCCCCTGTGAGTCATCAGCATTTAAAAATATGGACCTTACAGCCAAGAGGCCAATAGACTAAACTTTTTAGATAAGAAACAGTAGATAATAGAACAGAATCAAGGTTGTATGGCCTTCTATAAGAATCTCTACCAAAACATAAGAATCCAGGAAAGTTGTGAGGATAGGAAAAGTATGCCTATTGGCAAAGTAAACACCTTGGGCACGTATCTCTCAATAATTGTAAAACAAAAAGCAAAAATAGTGAAAATATGATGGTGTATTTGAGCCACATAATTAACAATTTAATGAAAGTGTTTAGAATTCTGACTCTAACAATTAGAGAATACACATTTTTTAGAGATTCATGAAACATGTAAAATCTTACTTTAACTATGGAAACATCTTCAAAATATTTTAAAATGTCAATATCATATAGACCCTTCAATCATGTAAATAAATTAGAAAAAATATATCCTGGATATTTATGGCTATTTTCTTAGGCAATAAGAGATCTATCTGAAACACACTCGTAAAAGAAATCCCAAACCTTTAGTTCCCTCATTCCAAAGCTCATATCCCAAACATCCTATATACATGAAAAGAAATAAATAAATAAAACACAGCTTCTTGCTAATTTTATCACATATAACTTGTAATCAGTGATTATTAATCACAGTTTTCTTATTGAAGTATTATAAATGTATTTAATTTGTAAAATACCCTTCCCATTTTTTTGTCCTGTAATGCTATCTTTTATTACATTTAAGTGACATGTATAAGAAAATATAGGAAAGGAGGACTTTTATCAAGTACACTTCATACACAGAAAATCATACTCATTTCTTCAAGTATAGCAGCAGTGGAATGAAAAAATTAGTTTTTCGCCTTGAAGGAGTGATAGTGTGATGTAGAAAAATAAGTACAAGCACACTTGTAAAAATAGGTTCAAATGATATTTCCCTCCTAGTCAGTTCATTTACTAATGCAAGGGCATTAGTATCACTGTTTTCTCCCAAACTTTGAAATAAATCATGTACAAGTATTGTACTAGATTTGTAGTAACTTTTTCTGTCTTCTGAGAAAAACAGCAGCTTAGCTTAATTATTTGACACTTTGATTATTTTATTCTTATTCTTATTTCTTTACTATTTCATACTCAATCCATTCTAAGAAAATAGATTGATGGCAAATGTTTACCAAATATGAACAATTTCTCTAGACTTTCGTATGTAAAGTAATTTCTGAAAGGAGAGTGAAAGGTATCAACTCTTAGCAAGTGTGCAAAAATTTGAAATACATATCGTCATTGTGAAACAAGCACCAAATGAGTTAACACGGTACCTGTTAATTGCAATTCAGAGCAGACATTTGAGTAGAAAAGCCAGACCTAGATAAGCAGACAACTTCTGGTCAGTATTATATATTTTTAAATCCTCATGTTGTCATTGAATAATATAATGCTAATATAATATAATATATAATGCTAATATAATATAATATATAATGCTAATATAATATAATATAATATAATATAATATAATATAATATAATTAATATAGTGCTAAGATAGATTTCAGTGAAAGGCATGAAATATTTAAAGTGGGAGGAAGAGTGTGGATGAAGGCAAGATCAGCAAATAATGGACAGACCACTCTGTGAGAAAAATTACCTTTTAAAGCCCATATATGCAATTAATAATGATTTGCCTTCAGTGTCATACACAGAAACATGGTGGGGAGGGGATGCGGTAGGGTAGGGTTGCAGTCAGAATTTAGGGGATTCTGCACACTTAGCTTAGAGATGTAAACAGTATCCTATAATCAACAGGTTGCCTTGGAAGTTTGGTGAGCAGAAGTGAGGCTGTGATAGGCAATGATTGTGATATGCAGACTAAATGGGTGATAAAAAGGATTTAAAAGACAGGAGATAGGGGATTTCAAGATAGTTTTGCCATGTGGGTATCTAAAATAATGGTAACAAAGAAAGGGAAACAAAATAATGTGTTAGATATATTAACTAGGCAAAAGAACAAGCATTGCCAATTTGCTGTTCATATATAGCCATCTAATTGTGTAGATGAGAAGCAATGACATTTTCATGGTCACAGCTATGGCCTGAGAGTCAGACTATTTTTTTGGGCAAGTAAAATGGGTATAACAGCAGCATTTCTTGACAGAACTCTTGTGAGATACATAATATTTTAAAGCAGTAAGAAAGTTCATGTCTCACGGTAACCACTCAAAAGTGTTAGTAATTATTATTGGTAGCAGGACTTATCATTTTGTAACAGCAATATATAACACATTTATCATATCACTCTAATCCTTAGGATATGGATATGAACTGTCCTTCTTTCTGTATTTCACTTTTATTTACCCAAATCTGCTTCCCTTCTACTACTTGTGCTTTTGTATTTAATATCTAGTGATTTTTTTTAATTTTCCAAAACATTAACATGAGGTTTTATTTTCACAACCATTCAAATGGTGCCATATCGCTTAAATTTATACTGGCAAATTATATGTAAAAAGGATGGAAAATAAATAAGAAATTAATACAAAAAGTAATACATTTAGTACAGACTTCTTATAAAACAAACCTAGGTTAATCGTAATGCATTACCTATTTCACTCAAATAAGTAATCGCAAATGACAAGGATGAACAATAAAAGAAAGATTGTTATTAAAAGTAATATTTGAAATTTAGCAAGATTCATGAGAAGTAAATTTCAAGGGGTATAGGTATGGAATTTGTCAGCTTTCTTTTTCAGGAGAAATGGTATTCCTTAAAAGCACTCATTGGCCCCACTTCTAAGTATAAAGTGCACTGTACAGCTATCTACTCTTGCAAAGTAGAATGACACTTCTACAGGGATCAACTCTGTTAGGATGATCTGGAGTAGGATGATCTGTGGACCTTACTTCACACTTACAATCACTTCTAACAATTGTCTGAGGCAATGCTGAAAAGAAGGTCATAAGGAAAACAAAGTTTCATGGGAGATGAGTTAGGGATTAAGGGCATTCTAACACTGAAGACGCAGAACACTTTAGCTTCTATAGATAGAAAGAGCAAGAACAAACAATATTTACCTATGTGTTTAAGGAGAAAAGAATCACTTTCTTTTTGAAAGGATTGTTTATTACAGTCTTACTGCTCCTATGATGTACTGAATGCTTGACATTGTTATAGAAAATCAATTGGATTCAATCTGAGAAAGTTGTGTTATATGCATTCAAACCTGACAGTCACATAAATCAGTATTCTTTTGAGAAAAAAAAAGTCAAACCAACATAAAATGAAATTCATTTGTTTACTTTGTTAAGCCAGATGTGATTGCTACTTTATTTTTATTTAGAAGGGATTACAATACAAATTGACTTTGAACTGCCCAGTAAAGTTGAGCAGTGAAGGATATCTCTTTACAAAAATCTGATTAGAAAACCTGTTTTAAAAGCATTTGCATCTTGTTCACAGCAAAAGAAAGGTGGAAGATTTTCTCTTCTCTAGAAAAAAAAAATAACCTTTTTAAAGAGCAAAGTTAAGTATTTAATAGAGACTTTTAAAAACATTAACTGGGGACGCCTGAGTGGCTCAGTCGGTTAAGCATCCAACTCTTGACTTTGGCTCAGGTCATGATCTCAAGGTGGTGAAATCGAGCCCTGAGTCGGGCTGCATACTGGGCATGGAGACTGCTTAATATTCTCTCTCTCCCCCTCTCCCTTTTTGCCTTCCCCACTCACATCCCCCTTACTCTCTCTCAAAAAAAAAAAAATAATAATAATAAATAAAATAAGTAAATAAATAATAAAAACATTAACTGATAATAGATAAATTAAAATGAATAATTGCTTTTGACACTATCATCTAGGATTATAGTTGAAAATGTTGAGATTGGATACTGTTCGGTGCTAAAACATTAAAATTCAAAATCAAACTTCAATTGCTACATTTTCCTTGAAGTTTTATACATGCAGATCCTTAGAAGTTACAATGAATCATTTCTGATCATTACATACATAGTTCAATCCAAGCAGGATTTGGGAATCCCTCCCCGATTACAGGCTGTGGTCCAAGGATCAACTCTATCAGGATAATCAGGGATTGAAATATTTTTGTTTTGTTTTTAATGCAATACCATAGCCCTGTCTCACATTTAAATAAGATTGTCTGAATGTGTAGCACAGATCTACGAAATGTTAACAAGCTTCCCAAGCGGTTTTCATGTTCACTAAGGATCGCGAACAATTCCGTATGTTTTCATACCCCGGTCTTCTTGCCTCTTCATAATTCTTCACCTAACCCATTCTTCAAGAGACATTTCAATTTCCAGTATCCTCAGAGATTGCCTCTGACAATCTCTTTCCTGAACTGTAGTTAGTTTGTAATTTTTATCTATAAAATGTTCTATGTTGCCTTAAACTTCACTTGCCTTAAACAAGTTACATTAACTTGAAGGACTGACAATTTGCATAGTAGGTATATAATGAGCATTTTCAAGGGTATGATTTAGTAAGTTTTGTCATATGAATTCACACACGAAAGCTTCATCGCAAAGAGTGACCATATACGCATATCCAAACTTTTCCTCTTACCTTAATCTTCACTGCTCCTGCTATATACATCACTGGATGTTCAGGAAGAACTACTATTTAATTTTGTTCTGTATATTCCCAGAGCCTTTAACTATGCCTGACACATATTATGCTTTCAATAAGTTTTATTAAGGAGCAAATTAATGAGCAGTTACTTAGAAATATTTATTGCATAGTGAAATAGTAAAGGAATTTATACTTAACAGTATAAAAACATAGATCGTGGATATTTGATGGTGTTACATAATAGTGTAAATAAGATAAGGGTTGTGAGTGACTATTCTGATGACATGTAATAAATAAGCAATTATAATGAAGATTGTTAAGCATTAAAATGGGAAAAAACAGTGATACTTTATGGTCAAGAAAAAAGGGACTTAGTAGAGCCACGAACTTAGATCAGGCTTTGAGATAATTACTTTGCAAAAAGTCTCTGGTATTACCCCATCCAAGCGCCTTTCTATGGTACCTGACTTGCTCCAGTTTGATAAATGTCAAGTAAGCAAAAAATACTCTAATTTTAAAATAGGTGGTGTGAGAAATAAAGAAGTGTACCTTATGTATCAAGTTCCATCACATATTTTCAATATAAATATATAGAGGTATTGCATTATAGGAATATTGACAAATGAGTAATTAAATTATTTAAAGGTAATGCAGGTTTGATGTAATTGATTTTAACAAAGTGTTAGATGTTGGTTAGATGTTAGATCTTGGCTAAATGATATTCAGGGTTCATGACACTCTCTAATCTCATAAAGAAAATCTGGCAAGTGAACAAAAAAAATAAAGTAAAAAGTTCTACCACCATATTTTCAAATATGTTTCAAATACCAACATATTTTCAAAATTATAACAATAGAGATTTTATGTTTTAGAGTATATTGACTAATTAACAATTAATTATTTAGATATAATGTAAACCTAGTTATTTCAAATTCAGCTTTTTTTCAAGAAAATATTATTTAAACTTCTAAAATGGACTTTGAGAAACTATAGTCCATATCACATAAAAACATTACAGTTAAAATAGAACAAACTGTGTTTCTTTAGAAACATTTCATTTTGTTCAATCTAAAATAAAGTTTAAAAAATTTTTAAAAACCCACAATATTGTACAATTGGCTCATTTTAATTTCATTTGTGCCCTTCAGTTGATATTTTGTGAGGGAGAAGCTTCAGAGACAAAAGCCTTGGTTCAAATTCGAGCTTGGTCAGTTTCTGGTTGTATGGCCCTATTCAACTTCCTTAGCCTATCTGTGCATTACCATTATCATCTGTAAAATGCTAATGAAATAACACTTTCCTCAAGCGTAAGGAGTATTATTTATGATTGTTATTATTAATCATCACTGATTTAATGCTTACCAAATGCCTACTACTTTTCTAAGAGCTTTCTTTACTTATGCTAGTTTATTAAATCAGCAGCCTTAAAAGGTAGATATTATCTCCATCTTAGCAATGAGAATTCTGAACCTCAGAAATCATAACAAACCTGTTGAAGGCCACATAGCCTAGTGACTGAGACACCTTTGGAGTCAGGGCTATCTGACCTCAACCCTCTCCATGTGTACACACCAGACACATTTAATAACAAGGGAAAGAATGAAGTTTGCATTTTGTCATTAGCTGTTCATGTATCTATTACCCTTGATAGCTTTTAGATTTATATATAGGAAGAACCATTTTGAATGGATATATCCAAATGCTTAGTAGATACCTAATAGCCTGTGGGCAAACTGTACCATACACAACCTTTTTTTTTTCCTTTTGTAAAATCTGACACTCTTTGTCAAATGTTGAAAATAGGTTTAATGTGGAAATTCTCAGCTCCATAAGGAATGCTAAAACATTTTATTTTGCTTTATTTTATTTTCTCCGGTATTCCAGGAAATTGAAGTAGAATTTGTTTCCTTCCATGTATTTTTCCCTCATCACTTAGCCTTCCTTAATATAATACAGAAAAATATGTACAGAATGCTAGCTTCTCCATTGACAATAGCTTCAATGAGAGTGACACTATGAGTAAAGTGAAAATCAAAAAGTGGAAAAATAATACTTCAATTTCCATAGATATCTGGTCATGCTAAGACCCCAAAATGGATTTCATATAAGGTCAAAATTATGTCAGGGTAAGAAAGAAATATTTACAGACTGTGAGAAACTTTTAACCTATAAAATAATTCCTCACATCCCTTTTATGATACAGAATAAAATCCAGATGTAATAGTCATGGGGCATATTATTAAGTAATTCATTTTCAATTAATGATGAATTATTTCAGTGTATTATAAACTAAAAAAATATATAATTTAAATGCCCAAAACAGAAAATAGTACATCCTATACTAAAGAGCCTCTGGAAAATCAATGTACTCATACCTTTTTTTTCCCCTCTCAATACAGAGTAGAACACTTGTGAATCCCCATGGAAAAAGGTCAAACATAAAATGTACAAAGACCTTTTTATTTTTTTCATTAGGCATAACAAAATGCAATTTTACCTTTTTAATGTTAGTCTGAGAATGCCATGACTCCCAGGAAACTGTACCTGCAAAGCATCAGTTCACCAATCATTAGCCTCTGTGACTGTCAGCCACAGATACTCAACAGGCCTGCAGTTTTATGTGGCATAAAGGTTAATATTGAATCCTTAGGTAAAATTTAAAATTTTTCTTGATCTTTGAAAGCCATGGGGAAACTAATAAAGGTTCAGCATGGAATTCTGACTCAGTTCAACCTCATGATAAGTGGCCTGACAGTTGAAATGTGTGGTGAGTAAAAACTAATACACATATCATATATACGATATTGTGGCACATTATGTATGGTAGGTAAAAATTATAAAATGTGATTTAAAGAAACATCCACATCCTTTCTTCTCTGCTCTCATTTATCTCTCTCAATGGTTGTTTTAATAAGTATTTATTAAATTTAATATAAATTTATTTATTTAATATAAATTAAATATTTTCCAACTCAATTTATGAGTTTAAGAAACTATTTCACTTGAATCCATATGTCTTCCTGTAGTTAAAGGAGGAAGAAATAAAAAGTAAAATCACCCAAGCATGACAAAGTAAACAATATTTTCTACCATACCTATTTAGGTCTGATCTTTGCATTAATATGTTACATATCTTTCTAAAATGAAAATGACAAATAATAGTAAGGTCTAAATGGCCAAATATTTAATCGCTGAATGATGTCGATGATTCTCTTCACAAAAGCAGGTAGATTTTAGCATTTGATTTGTTCAGTTCTACTCAATGTTAACCAGCACAGCAATTGAAAATTTGAATGATATTTTCTTCATCTTTTCTTTTTTTGTATAATTTTTTTCTAAAATATGATCAACAATATCTTGGGGAGGGGGATTTTCAATGTTTATATTTATTTTTAATTGAGAAATTACTTATGTATAAAATTTTGCCTAATGTCCAAACAAAATGGCAAGATAAATAGCTAACAAAATGAAGAACAAGACTTTTATTGCAAGTTATGTAGCATATTAATAATTTTGAAAGCTTTTAAGTATATTCTGGCTCTTGGTTACACATGTAAAGAGCTTGGAAGCTGCCACCATGTCTGAACAACAAGCAAAAGTTGAACAGACTGAAAAAAATTAACAACACTTCTTGCATCCATAGGAGAGATGAGGACACAGGGAAAACTACCACTGCCCCCAAGTTTAGGGAAACAACAGGCAAATATAGGGAGTAATGGCTTACCAGAACAGAAACTCAAGAAGAAATCTCTACAGGAACCAGGGCCAGCAATAAGAAAACCTGAAGTGTAATTGATGAAATGTTGGAGGTTCAGGGTGGACAGGTCTGAAAGCCAAAAACTCCAGTGGATGAAAACATCACAAAACAGTTACAAGAGTCAGAGCAAGTATCTGAACAAGACAGGACAGAGATGTTGGAATTATCAGATCAGGAATTTAAAACATATGTGATTAATGGAGTGCCTGGGTGGCTCAGTCAGTTAAGTGTCCAACTTCGGCTCAGGTCATGATCTCGTGGTCAGTGAGTTCAAGCCCCGTGTCAGACTCTGTGCTGACAGCTCGGAGCCTGGAACCTGCTTCAATTCTGTCTCCCTCTCTCTCTCTCTGCCCCTCCCCCACTCACACTCTGTCTCTCTGTCTCTCTCTCTCAAAAATAAATAAATGGTATAAAATATATCTGGTTACTGTGTTAAGGCTATAATAGATAAAGTAGACAGCATGCAAGAACAGATGGGCAATATAATCAGAGAGATTGAAACCCTAAGAAAGAACCAAAAAGAATGGTATGGATTAAAAGCACTGTCACAGAAGTGAAGAATGACTTTGATTGCCTCATTAGTAGACTGGACATGGCTGAGAAAAAAACAAACAACTGAGCTTGAGAATATCTCAATAAAAAACAGCAAACCTAAAAGCAAAGAGAACAAAGACTGGATAAAAGAAACCAAAACGGAACATCCAAGGACTGTGGGAAAAATACAAAATATGCAACATACACATAATAGGAATACCAGAGGGAGATGAAAGAAATAAAGGGAAATAAGAAATATTTAAAACAATAATTGAGGGAGAAGTTCCCCAAATTAAGTGAGACACTAAGCCACAGATCCAGGAAATTCAGAAACACTAAACAGAATAAATGCCAAAAACAAAAAACAAACAAACAACAACAAAATTACACAAACTATGGAAAAACAATTTTTTTTTAAATCTTGAAGGAAGTCTGAAAAAAATCACTTCACCTCTAAAGAACAAAGATGAGAATTACATTCAACTTCTCAGAAACCATGTAAGTAAGAAGAGAGAGGAGTAAGTGTTGAAAGGGTTAGGAGAAAAAAAAATCCTACCAACCTAAATATGGTTGATGCTACTGTACTCTGAAGGAGTACATTTTAAAAATAGTTTACGTTTTGGAGATCACTTGTGTAGAGGCTAAAAAGTCTCCCATGATTTTACCTTATTTTTAGCATTCCTCAACTCAATTTTGAACATGATGAAAGGAACAAATTCCTATGTATTAATTTATGGAAATAGTAAGAGAGATTAGAACTGGAAATAGAGAATGGTATATTACTTGTCTTATGTGAGTTATATAAGTCATAAATATAGATGAGGTCACAGAGCAAAATATGTAAAGTAAGGTCATAAATGAACAAATATGAAATTTTAAGACCAGCTCTGGTACATATTGCCAACTATCCTGCAATATGCATTCTCCTTTCCAATAAGTTTCAACAAGGCAGTTATCTATTCATATTTAAAACTACATTGCTCTATCTCCTTTGCAGCTAAGTATAGACATGTGACAAAATTATGACCAATGGAATGTAAGTAGAAAAGTTATGTGTAATTTCCACATTAGTACACTGAAAAGAAATTTGCTTGCTCTTTTACATTGTCTCTTTATTCTTTCCCACTGGCTGGCATGCAGAAATAATGATGAGCAATTCAGACAAGAAACATCCATTGGATATGGTAAAATAGGAAAATAAAACTGAGGTGTTGCCTATCCTTTGGGAAGACCTGCCTATCCCCTCTAGACCACCACCAACCTCTGGACCCATTCTATGAGGACGAAACTAACTTCTAGCTTGTTGAGCCAGTGTATTTGGGTCTCTCTGTTAGTGTAGCTTCTCCTGGACTCAATCAAAAGGAACACTCATAGGAAAAGAAAAAACTTGATGAGAAGTTGAACATTTCAGAACATTCGTCTATGGGAATCAGACTAGAATGTTTTCATGTAAGTCAAAGGAAAATAGAACTCTACTAAAGGAGCAGTGGTTAGTAGTACCAAATAATGAAGAGATATTACATGAAATAAATAATATTGCAAGTATATATTGAGATATTGGAGAGATCAGAAAACTGAGGAATCTGTTAAAGATTAGGGAAAATTTCTGGGGCGCCTGGGTGGCTCAGTCGGTTAAGCGTCCGACTTCAGCTCAGGTCACGATCTCACGGTCCGCGAGTTCGAGCCCCGCGTCGGGCTCTGGGCTGATGGCTCAGAACCTGGAGCCTGCTTCCGATTCTGTGTCTCCCTCTCTCTCTGCCCCTCCCCCGTTCATGCTGTGTCTCTGTCTCAAAAATAAATAAACGTTAAAAAAAATTAAAAAAAAAAGATTAGGGAAAATTTCAGTGGGGAATGGTAGTTAATGAGAAACACAGAAACTCAGATTTTCAAAATTGAAGGCATAAAATAAATTAGAAACTATCAATACATAAAGCAACCTATCTAAGGAGTTTGGTAATTTTTTTCTTGAAATATTCAGCAGACTAAAAATGTGGATCTCTATGCTAAAGTCACAGAACATGGGAGAATTTCAGAAGCTTTCTGACTCTACCAGGCAGTTGATTGTATACATCAGAGGACAATAGAGCAAAGAAGCTAAGGAACCAGGTTCTGGATTTAAATCTTAGCATTTAATAGCTTTGTAAATTTGATAAGTTATTTAGCTTCCTTAATTGTTAGTTTCTTCATCTGTGAAATGTGGATAAACACAATATCTGGCAATTACAATCAGCTCCAATTCTCAATGGTCTAAAATAATAAACGGTTGTAATGGTCGTGCAGGATGCTTAGGACTCTGCTCCACTTCTATCTGTTCATCTTGGCCAGGCTCCACTCGGCTTGATTCTAGGCTGTGGTTAGCTTCATGTCTTTTCCAGATGGTTTTTCCATCCAGAATCCAGACTGAAGAAATGACCACTATGTGAGACATGTTCACAAAAAGCAGAAGGTCCAGAGCCCAAGAGGAAATTTGTCATACCTCTAAAAAGCTTTTAGTAGGACATGGCATTCTTGGCAGCTTTACATTCCATTGGCCAAATGTAAGTCAAGAGGGAAGGGACAATAAATATAGCTGGCACATGTCACACTTAGTTAATGTTAGCTGATTCTATTTTTAGTACTTTTATTTATAGTAATTTATTTAATATAATATATTTATTTGTCCTGATGGATAACGGGCTTTATGGGAAAGGAAGCAAAACAAAAGGAAACTGATAGGTTGGAGGAAAATGGATTATTCTAGAAATGTCATGAAAAAAGAGAAGATTATGTTTAAAAAGGTTAAAAAGGCACATATCATATTTAGTATTTATATGAGTTCAAATCAGTTACAGCATTTGGATGGTTAAAGTGGTGATCAGGTCACTGTTATTGAAGAAATCAAGGCTCCAGAAAGAATCAGTAACATGAGACTCCAGGGAGAAAAAAGACTGTAACACAAGTTCTAAAATCTGAACTAAATTAAGAGATTGATTTGATTTGGAGTTTGATAACCTCAAACTATCAAAAACAAATGGCATCCAATACTGTGAATCACACGCAGATAGAGGGTTTTTAAAATAAAATGTTGTAGATATGTTTTAAAAATAATCCTAAAAAGTTTAGAAAATGATAAAAGGACACCATTCCAAGTTTGGTGACACAGCAAGAAAGAGAGGATGAAAGAACAAGAAAACGTGACAGTAAACCGAGTGTTAGGTGCTGATACTTTTCTTACACTAAGACATAAAGAGTTGTTTCTTTGCTCTTTAGACCTGTTGGCTTCCTAGACCTCTATGGGTCACATTGACCACCAAAGCTTGGGTGTCACCATGATAAATCTGGAAGGCATAGTGTCACTACAACCACTCACTCTTATTGACATGTGCCTGTATTGTTTATTTCCGGTTTGCTATTAAACTGAATGAAACCATTCTCCTCAACTTTTGAACCCAGAACAGTTCTTTGAGATTTGGCTCACAATCTTTTTCCTGTTGTTGGGTAAAAAACTGTCTTCACCTGAAGAGGTTCCAGACAGGACAAGCATTTTTGCATGGCAAGAGTTAAAACACAGAAAAATAACCAGGAATAGCTTCTCTGTTCCAAGAATGAGATAAAGTGACCAGTGTTATGTATGAAGAAACAGAAACCTCAGAAACCTACCTTCCTCCACAGGACAGTTAAAGGAGACAGGGTTTCTTGGATGAATTCATTCATTGAGAGGATAAAAGAATTAGCTTTTTAAAGATTGTTTAATCTGAATTTTAACACAAACACCACTGAAATGCATTTCCTCAAATTTTGTGTATTTATACACCATTTATACACTATTTATATTTTATAATTTTTCAAGATATCATGGTCTGTCCCTCCCCAATTCTTTATGTCATCATACAAACTGGACCGTATAAACAGTGATGCAGAACTCCCAGTACAGAGTAGGTATAATGGGCTCTGGAGGAATACATGTTCCTTTTGCATCCAAGTATGGGTATGTGAGCCCCACATATTGGTACTGATCAGGTCAGTGCCTCACCATCAATATTTTCTGTCATATACATTATCTCTCAATTGATCTGAGTGCTTTATGCGACAACTTGCAGGGTGAATATTTTTATGTAAATTCAAACATTTCACTTCTGAAAAAATCAGTTTTTCCTTGAGAAATAACTTGCCAACCCATTTCCTAGAAGCAGAGAACAAGTGTTTTTGACAAGTGCACCTTAAATTATCAGAAATGTTTTTAGATACTAATTAATAAAGCTTTTAAAACTGACATCACTATATTGAACACCAATTAACATAATGCCAATTAACACAATGTCAATTAACATAAATGCTAATAATGGTTTAGTCATTTCAAGTAAATTAAAATTTGTATTTAATAATCACTTGCTGCATATATGTAATTAGTAAAATTAATTAGCAGAAAAGCAATTATATATGTGACATATAGTTACTATATATGTAGCTATATCTATTTAACTATCATCTATCTTTAATCTCTAGCTTTAGAACAAAACTGAATGATTAGAAGGTTAATTTCCAATAGATTTAGTCTTACACAAAAAGCCAGTAAGTAAAATGCTTTGTCCCAAGTATATCTAGATAATAAAAATGTGCCCTAATGATTATCTCATCTTTTGGGACACATACTTGCTTTGGCTTTTATGATTTCCTGTCTTCCAAGTAAACAATGCTCTCATGCTATTCCTTGGCTTCCAGGTATCCATTGCAGAACTCATGAAGATTTGCTTTCCCATGATTCAACCCAAGGCACAAATATTGCCAAGCCATTCAATTCTATCAGTAAGTCTCCCTTTCCATATGTTCTCTAACATCTTTTATAAGCTGACCCTAGCTCATTCTCTTCTCTGAGAGTCATTTTAAAAAATCAAAATGTATATAAATTTTATAATTCAATTTCCCATATAGTAATATATTTTCAGACTTTAACTCAAATACTGGTAGAGATGTTTCAACATCACTTAAAAAAATGCCACTTTTGAACTCAAATTCTGTCTTCCTAAATATTACCTAGAATATCTTTGGACATTTTGTTTTCTCCCAAGGGACACCAAATCCACTGGAAATGACAGCAAAGTTCAAACTAAAATCCAGTGCTGTATTTCATGCTGAAAAGTAGGATAAAAAAGAACTCCCATGGCTAGAACATGGGCATCATAGACAGACTGACCAGGGTTCAAACTGGAGCTAAAACCACATACCAGTTAGATGGCAGTAATCAAGTTCTTAAACCAAGGTTTTCTCACCTGTAATTGGGTCTGATACAATAGATCTTATATAGTTAGTATTTGATCTTAAATCAGGATTTTTAATTAAGAATCACCTATTTACTACGGTACTAGTAACTACACTGCTAGTTTTTTATAAACTAAACACTATCAGAAAATACACGATGACAGATGTATAATTGTGGAAACTGCATTGGAATGTATTTTTGGGTGACTGGGTAAAAAGATTGAGGACAAATAGGTCACAATTCAGTTTCTTTTATGTGAATTCAGAGGCCTTTCTTAAGCCCTCTAAACTTCAGAGTCTAAAGCCCCTTCTCCCCTAACATACTTTCGTTTCCTTCAGCTACAAGCCACTTTCTTCCCTTACCCACAGAATTATTTTCTGTCTCCCTCATGAGAGGGTCCAGAGGAGTTCATGGCATAAAGTCAAACATTCAATACATATTTTCTGAATCAATGAATCATCTGTGTCTTGAAGGGAGACCCAATTTCATTCTCAAGTGTGTGAATTGAACCAGACACCATCTTTACTTTACAAGTATCTGGTTATTCAATTAATATGCATTTGTTTCACAAAATAGAAAGAATATAAAATAAATTCTTATAAAGAATTATTTGTGCTGTGAGTGGTTCACACAAGAAAGTGAACGTTATTTTGTCTTTTGGGACCTGACACATTTTGCGTGGATTTTATAATTTTTATATTGTATTGGCTCAAGCTATTTCTGTGACTTCATGGGCTTGCTAAGAACCACTATATTTAATTTTTTGAGGTAGAAATTTATGCTACCACAATGATTTCCAGAAACTGCATTATAATTGACTAAAAAGAGGCTATAAATGTGTACGTAGGTTCTGCTCGAATAAAGAAAGAGGACTGGTATACTTTGTAGAGTAAATCAAAGTAAGCCCTCCATTCTCAACCTTCCGCTTCCCACTCTGCTTGCCCTCTCTCTTCACCCCCTCTCCATGTAAATTCTTGGTTGGATGAAAGTCAGAAGGAATAAAGGCATGCTCTCATGATAGTCATTTTATCATGTTTACCTGAAAGAACTTGAGGAATTGAGATGGATACTAACACTTTATTAATGAAGTAATCATCATTTAGAATTCTTTAATGGTCACAAATCCTGAAACGCACTGTATCACAAATTAAGTCTTAAATTAATATTTTATTCAATTCCATTAAAACTAATTATAATTCTTTTTAACACATCCAAGCAATTGCTCTTATTTCTTACAGTTCCTAAATCGGCTCAGCTGCAATTCAGCACATTCATTAGTATTTCCTTAGCTATTTCTTAGTCAAGCTATGTGTATTTAGATTTCCTAATCTTTCCTAATAAATCAGCCCACTTATCCCTTCATTCTATTTCTTCAGTATTAATAAATTACATCCATTTTTCCACACATTTAACTTTCTCAGGAGCTAAAAGGATTCGTCAAGAAGACCTGTTAATTTCCTCTTTACTAAATGCAAAATACTTTTCTTTGCAGTATGGATTAAGGTCTGACTTTTTTGTTTCAATTCTGGCCTGTTCCTATAAATGAATGTTTAAATGATGTCTTTACAATTGGAAGATTCTAGGCATTTTTGATTTCTAGGTTTTTATTTCATAAATCTACTCATTTGCCTCCATATAAGTATCTAGTGCTTGACTACAGTACTGAGTGCTCAATGAAGACGTTTTGAACGTAAACTATTTGATACTAAAAACCTAGTCCACCTAAAAACTTTCTCCATTTGTATTATAGCAGAGATGACCAACAGTTCCACAGAGTGCCCAACACAATAAACAATAACAAAAAGACCAAAAGATATCACACCACAGAGATAAAGAATGGACACAAAAGCTTCCAGAGAGAAACACATAGGTCAAGTACAATAAAATAAGGATCAAATGGCATCAGACTGGGCAATAATAACACTAGATATTAGAAGATGACAAACTAAAACTTCCACAATTCTGAAGGTTCATTTTTATCCAAAATTTCTACACCTAGAAAAACCATAAGTGAATTTTGAGGATATAATTAAGGCATTTTCATAAATGTAAAGACTAGGAATATTTATTTGCCTTTATATTTATGTGCCTTCTTAGAAAGTGCTCAAGCAAAACAAAGAAGTGAAAACATGTAATCTAGGAAGAAAAAGTAACTCATCAGGAAAATAGAGAAATGAAGTAGTCTTTGTGTCAACAGAAGTCTACAGATCAATCAGCCATATTGGAGCAGGAGACTTCTAGATAAAATGGTTACTCAACAGACTATCTTATGCATGAAAATGTTTGGAAAAAATTAAAATATAATAATGGAAAATAAAGGCAAGAAAATAGAAAAGCACTTAAGTCTGGTGTAAGGAAAATACTAATATAATTATACTAAAATTCTTAAATTTGCAACAGACAGTATATTTATATGTAAAATTACATGGGAAAGTATGAGAGTTAAAACTGCCTTTAGTAAAATGAGAAATCAAATTTTAACATCTATAAATCAAGAAAAAACAATATAAATACTTTATAAGAAGAAGTAAGGCTTTGGAGTGCAGAGCTGGGAGTAGTGTGGTAGAAAATTGGGTTTTCATTTTTATCTTTTTGGGAGTAGTAGGAGGCAGAATTCCAAGATAACCTCAAATGTCCCTCACCTTTACATTATTTCCTGGGCAGAACTTGTGACTGATGGAACATCTCTCTCAGGATTTTGTTATAGTACATGAAAAGGGGGATTTTGCCTAGGTAACTAAGCCTTTGGAATTGGCCTATCAGTGGAGGCTGAAAAATTTTTGAGAAGCAAAAGAAAATCCTACCGTTAGATTAGATTACCTTGAACAAACTGTTAATTGGGATATGTATTTTAAATATGCTACCAGTGAAGTTTCATAACGGCATGAGGAATATGAAGAATAAATATTAATCACCTTAGACAAAATCTAAATCACTGGGTATAGACTGATGGTAGAAATCTGGGGGGAGCAGGGAGGGGCACAGCTGACAAAGGCTCACAAGTAAGTAAAATAATAAGGTCTGGAAAGTAGAGCACAGGGTAACCTTGTTATGTGGTAACAGAAATCTCAGTAAAATTGTCTACTATGCTTATGTGGGAAGCAGAACTTGTAAGTGATGAATTTGAATACTGAGCTGAGGAGATTCCCAAGGAAATCTGTTAAAGGGATGGCCTGATTTCTTTTGTTGCTCATAGTAAAATATAAGAATAAATAGGGATAAATAGAAGGAAGAACTGTTAAACAAAAAGGCAATCAACATGTGATTATTTAGAAATTCTCAATCTATCCATATGACAAAGTGCTAAAATTAAGTCCTTGCTTTAAATGACAGAAAGCATATGAAGGCGTCAACTGTACAACCTTTTGCCATAAAGTCAGAAAGATCATAATGTCAGTGTGTATAGTCACACAAAGGCTCTTTCAAGAGATTAAGGTTGTGTTTCACAGACCTCAATCCAACCAGAGGACCTCTAAGATGAGTAAGGTTATGGTCCTCAACCATCTCAGCAGGAGATCAATATAAAGAAAGAATTATGCCCCAAAGATTTGTCTGTGTGGGTTTTGTTCAACACAGGATTAAAACTTGGTGAAGTTAAAAAAAAAATAAAATTGTGAAACTCTTATCAGTAGAAACACTGACACTTGAAATTTAAAAGAAAGAGTACAAGATAAAGGGAGGTTATTTGATCCCCCAAATCTATTGGCAGCAAGCATGATAATGAAACTATGGTAGCTCCAACCCCCATCCTCAATTTTGCTTTCTGTGGTTTGACTTTCTGCAGTTTCGGGATACCTGTGGTCATATTGTCAGAAGGTCAATAATAGCATAAGGCTATATAACAATGCATATGTCATTCCCCCTCATTTCATCACACGTTTTATCATCTCACATCATCACAAGGAAGTTGAGTATAGCCCAGAAAGATATTTTGGGAAAGAGAGAAGGACCACTTTCACACAATTTTTATTACACAATATATTATTATAATTGTTCTGTTTTAGTAGTTATCGCTACTAATCTCTCACTGTGTCTAATTTATAAATTAAACTTTATCACAAGTATGTAGGTATAGGAAAAAACCTAGTAATACGGGATTTAGCGCTATCCACGGTTTCATGCAGCCACTGGGGGTCTTGAAACACATCTCCTATCGGTAAGGGGGGACTACTATAGTCAGCTGCAAACAGTTGTTACTATTCATGAATAAGGAATGATGATGCTGAGGGTGGAGCCAAAAGTACAAAAGAAAGAGAGAGAAGCCAAGCGGATGGGGAAAAGAGCCACAGGTAAGGATTATTCCCAACCCTCTGAAGGGGTGCAGGATAAGGCTCTCCAAAATGTGCCACTTTGGTATAAAGATTATTTTGAGATAAAAGTAATCAAAACCCAGCAGATGTAGGAAAGACTCTGCCTCCCCAATAACTGCCTGAATTTATATTGAAAAGGAGAGCCTGAAACCAGAGAAGTATTAACAGAGACCCCCACCCCCACACACATTTACATAAGAAACACATCTGCATAATAAGGCAACTTTTGCTTTTCCAAACATCTCCTTTCACCTTCTTACTAATGACCTTTCTCCCCTTTGTATCCTCAGGCCCCTACCCCTCTCCTTAGCTCCTACAAGCTTCTTGTTGCCTCATTGTCTTTAGAATTTCATGTCTGTGAGGATTCCCTTAACATATGCCTATTAAATTTGATTTTCTCCTATTAATCTGTCTCATGCCAATTTGATTCTAAGTCCACCTAGAAGGCCTGTGGGGCAGTGGAAGTCCTTCCTCTTGGACATCTTGAAACCTAATTAAGGAACTCCAGCTGGAGTTTACCCAACTGGATTTCGAAACTGCTTTGGACTGGTAAATCTTTCACCTTCCATTTTGCCACTTTTTAACACCAGAATTTATTACTGTTATCTGACAGCTGTCCACCATTGTATGTTCAAATTTTGGAGGCAGAAACCGTGTTCATTTCATGGTTAACAGATTAAAAAGTATTGTGCCCAGAATGGATGACACACAAGAGCCTCATCCAAGCTAGTTTAGATATCTTACATGATTAGATTTATATTTAGAAGAAAAGATTTTGAACTGAGATGATCCTGTCATGGGGATCTATTTGAAGATATATAGATGGAGTAAATGTATTTTGCTTGTATGACACATGTGGAATATCATGGGCCAAAGGACTAAGTGGGAATAATAATGTTTCATAATATTAAGTCTTCTCATCCAAGAGTATGAAATGTCTCCTAAAAACTTTATTAAAGTTTTCAAATTCTGTACCAGAGATTTGTATCTTTAGGGTTAAGTTTATTTCCATATACTCTATAGACATTTGCTATTTTAATTGCTATTTGAGTGGCATCTAAAATTTATTATATTCTACTATTATTTATTATTTTATTGTTTATACAGAAAGATACTAACAAGATTGATAAATAAATCTCATTACAGTAACTTTCCTAACCTGACTTATTAGATTTTACAGTGTACAGGTTGATTTTAAAAGTTTTCCAAAGCATATGATCAGATCATTTGGAAATAATGAGTTTTATCTTCTTTTAATCTTTATATCAATTTTTTTTCTTTTTTTTTTTTCCTTTAACATTGGTCAGGACTTTTATTCTTAGGTTTAACAGTAGTGGGTAGATAGAGGATCTTTGTTTTATTCTTGGGAATAAAGACCTTAAAGACAAAGTTCTCAGTTGTTTCAGGGTCTATAAATTTAAACAAGTCAAGAGCTTGCCCTACTTTTCATACTTTTCTAAAATTTTTTCTATAAAATTACTTTCTAAAAAATAAGTGGGTGCTGAAATTCCCAAATTCTTTTTTTGTGTGATAATTGAGGTAATCATATGATTATACCTTTCAATATTAGTGTAGAGAATATGACACTGATACACTTTTGGGAGATTGAGCTCTCCTTGTCTCTTAAGTAAAAAAAAAGCTACTTTATTAAGACTTATCATTTAATATATACTAATAATTAATTTAAGATTTAATATTTTATAAATCAAAGAGGCTGTTGATTTTTTTTCACTTTTTCCTTTATTCTGGAACAAACTGAGTAAGGTGGCAATTGACTCTTCATTAAAAATTTGTTAGAACACCCTAATAATAAAAACCTGCAAGGGGGGGCGCCTGGGTGGCTCAGTCGGTTAAGCACCCAACTTCAGCTCAGGTCATGATCTCGCGGTCAGTGAGTTCGAGCCCCGCGTCAGGCTCTGGGCTGATGGCTCAGAGCCTGGAGCCTGCTTCCAATTCTGTGTCTCCCTCTCTCTCTGCCCCTCCCCCGTTCATGCTCTGTCTCTCTCTGTCTCAAAAATAAATAAAACGTTAAAAAAAAAAATTAAAAAAAAAAACCTGCAAGGGTATTTTTTACTATTATTCAAATTTCTTTCATACATATTTAATACATTTTATTTGACCAATTTAGCATGTTCATTATACAATAATTTGTTTCATCTACATAGCTGTTCTTAAAGCACAGTAATTTTACATTTTCCTTCTATCTGCACTTGCTCAAACTTTTTAATTTTCTGTTTGGTCCATTTTTATTTTTTCACTCATTTGCTTTGATCCATCTTGCCAAAAGTCAGTGCCTTTCACTTACTGTTGAAAAGAAAAAAAAACTTTAAAAAATTTTAAAATGTTTATTTATTTATTTTGAGACAGAGGGCGAGAGAGAGAGATCATGAGGGTAAGGGGCAAAGAGAGAAGGAGAGAGAGAATCTTAGGCAGGCTATGAGCTGTCAGTACAGTCCATCTTGGGGTTTGATCCACTATGTTGGATCATGACCAGAGCCAAAATCAAGAGTTGGTCACTCAATCAAGCTATCAGGAGCCCCTGAAATGTTTTTTCTTTCCTTTAGAGCTGCTCATATTCTCTAGTTCACTGATTTTTGCATGTGCTTTTTATTTATGCTTTTTCCAAATTTGGGGTTAAATGCTAAGCTGGTTTGCTTAATCGGTTTGCATATTATTTTTCTTGTTTCCTGAAAAAAAATCCCTTCTATGAACTGTATTCATTTTTGTGCAAAATTTTCATTGTAATATTTTCATTGCCTGTTAATTCTGTCATGCAACCTATTCTAGAATTTTCTTTAGAACATAAGGTTTATTTAGTAATATGTTATTTAATTCCAAATATAAACAATATGTTAGCCTATTTTATTTAATAATATCAAAGATTATTGCATTTTGGCAAGAAAAATGTTCTAGTGGCACTCAGTGGTTGGAATTAATTGAGATTACTTTTGTGGTTTAATAAAAGTTCAATTTTTTAAAGCTCTGCATGTGTTCAAAAAGAATTTGTATTCTGTTTGGGATCAGAGAGAAAAAAAAGTATTTTATTGTAAATTTTCCAACTCACTTATGTTTTTTTTTCTTTTTTCCAGCAGGAGTATATGATATATGGCTTGGATTGAAATCACTAATTTGTTGCACAGTTTATCCATTCTGCCATTTATCATATATACTGTGGTATTTATTTAATTATATTCCTCATACCAAATATTTGCCATTACTACTTTTAAAAATAACTTCCGTTCGTATATTGTAAATATTCCTCTATTTATTTAAGCATATTATTGATCTGTTTTCATGGTTCTTTTGAAGTTGATATACTTTGTTCAGTGTTCTCTTTCTTTTAGACTGGTTTTACTTTTTCAACATCAAGTTTTTTTGACCTCTGATTTCTTATTGCCCTAAAGGTAATGTGTCAGGGATGACCAATGTGTCCATATCCTTCATATGTCTCTAAAGAGAATTGAGAGGAAGTGTTCAAGAACTCAACTACTGTGACTCCTCCACTGGCTATAAGTCCACCAGACAGTTTAAGTCAGGGATTTATACAACTAGAAACAGTCAGCTACAGGAACAGACAGTTTCCTTAATTTGGAATCCATCAGCCACTGAAGGAGGCAGCAGATATTAAGAGGGAGAGGTTAATGGAGCATCTGGGTGGCTCAGTCAGTTGAGTGTCGGTCCAACTTTGTCTCAGGTCGTGATCTCATGGTTCATGGGTCTGAGACCCACATTGGGCTCTATGCTGACAGCTCAGAGCCTGGAGCCTGCTTAGGATTCTGTGTCTCCCTCTCTTTCTCTCTCTCTCTGCCCCTCCCCCACTCTCTCCCTGTCTCTCAAAAATGAATAAATGTTAAAGAAATTAATAAGGGAGGGAGAGATTAGAGAAGAGAACCCCAGAAAACAAGCAATCTGCTCACACTGATTTAATCAAATCCTCACTAGGGCTGTTTTGTTACCTGTGCTACCCTCACTGGCACTGGGCTTTCCACAGGGCAGAGAGGGGCTATAATTGTTCCACAGGGAGGTAGGGGTAACAGCAGATCTTAAAAGCTTCCCTCCCACTTATGCTGCCTCTGAAATGTCTACTGAAGATTGGTCCCAGGCTGTAGCTCCCAGCCAAATTATATAGAGACCTACAGCAGCCCACATCAGCTTTCAGGTTCCCCAAATATTTCTCAGAGCTTTTTTGTTCACTCCTATTATCCATAATTCTCTCTTGCTTTTGCAATTTCTAGAGTTGATTAAGACAGAAGAAAGCCTGCAGTGGATTTGGTTTCCTGCCTGATGAAATAAAGAAGTTGAAATTTGTCCTGAAGATTATGAGGAGCTTTAAAAGATTTTAAACAGCAGAGTGACAAATTCAAGGTAACATAACAGGAGTATCATCTAGTAACTGTTTTCTGTAGGTTTTAGATAAAATAGGGGATATAAAAACTTGAGACAAGGAAACCAATTGGACCAGAAGAGTTGGTAGATTTATAATAGACTTTTCAGAGAGAATGACTAGAGCTCTTGTCAATACTACCCAAAGCAATCTACATATTCAATCCAATTCCTATCAAAATAATACCAGCATTCTTCACAGAGCTAGAACATACAATCCTAAAAATTGTATGGAACTGGAAAAGACCCTGAATGGCCAAAGCTATCCTGAAAAAGAAAAACAAAGCAGAGGTATCATAATACTGGACTTCAAGGTATATTACAAAGCTGTAATCATCAGGACAGTAGGGTATTGGTACAAAAACAGAATAGAGAACCCAGCAATAGACCCACAAGCATATGGCAAACTAATCTTTGACAAAGCAGGAAAGAACATCCAATGGAATAAAGACAGTCTCTTCAGCCAATTATGCTGGGATAGTAACATGCAGAAAAATGAACTTGGACCACTTTCTTACACCATACACAAAAATAAACTCAAAATGGATGAAAGGCCCAAACATAAGACAGGAAGCCATCAAAATCCTCAAGGAAAAAGCAGGCAAGAACCTCTTTGATATTGGCAGCAGCAACTTCTTACTCAACACATCTCCAGAGGCAAGGAAAACAAAAGCAAAAATGAACTATTGAGACCTCATCAAAATAAAAAGCTTCTGCACAGCAAAGGAAACAATCAACAAAACTAAAAGGCATCTGATAGAATAGGAGAAGATATTTGCAAATGACATATCGGATAAAGGGTTAGTATCCAAAATCTATAAAGAAGCTATCAAATTCAACACCCAAAAAACAAACAATCCAGTGAATAAATGGGCAAGAGACATGAACAGACACTTCTCCAAAGAAGACAACCAGATGGCCAACAGACACATGAAAAGATGCTCAACATCACTCATTATAAGGGAAATATAAATCAAAACCACAATGAGACACCACCTCATACCAGTCAGAATGGTTAAAATAAACAACTCAAGCAACAACAGATGTTGGTGAGGATATGCAGAAAGAGGATCTCTTTTGCACTGCTGGTGGGAATACAAACTGGTGCAGCCACTCTGAAAAACAGTATGGAGGTTCCTCAAAAAATTAAAAATAGAACTACCCTACGACCCAGAAATTGCACTACTAGGTATTTATTCAAGGAATATAGGTGTGCTGTTTCAAAAGGGCACATGCACCCCAAAGTTCACAGCAGCACTATCAATAATAGCCAAAGTATGGAAAGGATCCAAATGTCCATTGAAGGATGAGTGGATAAAGAAGATGTGGTGTGTAAATATATACATATATATATATGTATATATATATGCATATATATACTCAGCATTCAAAAAGAATGAAATCTTGCCATTTTTAACTACATGGATGGAACTAGAGAGTATTATGCTAAGTGAAATTAGCCAGTCACAGAACGACAAATATTATATGACTTCACTCATATGAAGAATTTAATGAACATTAAGGAAGGGAAGCAAAAACAATATAAAAACAAGGAGGGGATAAAACATAAAAGACTTTTAAATGCACAGAACAAACTGAGGGTTGCTGGAGGAGTTGTGGGTGGGGGGATGGGCTAAATGGGTAAGAGGCATTAGGGAGGACACTTCAGATGAGCACTGGGTATAATACATATGGGATGAATCACTGGAATCTACTCCTGAAATCATTATAGCACTATATGCTAACTAACTTGGAGGTAAATTAAAAAATAAATAAGTAAACAGGAAAAAAAAAAACAAACCTAGGATTTTTTTTAACATTTTTCTCTCAATAAAGAAAATGGGGAAAGGTTTGTAACATTTCCCAAAATAGCAAGAAAAGAAAAGGGAAAAAAATGTCCAGAAGATGAAGAACAGGACATATAATAATTTTTTGAATAGTTGTGTTTAGGTATCTATCAGTAATATAAGTGTTGTTGAATTTACTGAGGTGTGTCTGGGTCCTGGAGTCTCAACCCAGCCAGACCCAAAGGAGACTACAAAGGTTCTTGGTCTTGTCACAAGAATGAATTCAAGGACATACAGCACAGCAGACAAGTGGCACAGCAGGAAAGTTTGTTTGATTGTTTAATTGACTGATTGATTGATTTAATATAATTTGTTGTCAAGTTAGCTAACATACTGTATACAGTGTGCTCTTGGCTTCAGGAGTAGATTCCCATGATTCATGACTTACATACAATACTCAGTGCTCATCCCAACAAGTGCCCTCCTCAATGCCTGTCACCATTTTTCCCCTCCCCCTGCCCCCCCATCAACCCTAAGTTTGTTCTCTGTATTTGAGTCTCTTGTTGTTTGCCTCCGTCTCTGTTTGAAACTATGTTTTTCCCTTTCTCTTCTCCCATGGCCTTCCATTGTTTCTCAAATTCCACATGTGAATGAAAACATATGATATCTGTTCTCTGGTAAACTTATTTCACTTAGCATAACATGCTCCAGTTCCGTCCACATTGTTGAAAATGGCAAGATTTCATTTTTTCTCATTGTCAAGTAGTATTCCATTGTATATATAAACCATATCTTCTTTTTTTTAACGTTTATTTATTTTTGAGACAGAGAGAGAGCATGAACAGGGGAGGATCAGAGAGAGAGGGAGACACAGTATCTGAAACAGGCTCCAGGCTCTGAGCTGTCAGCACAGAGCCCGACGTGGGGCTCGAACTCACGGACCGTGAGATCATGACCTGAGCTGAATTTGGATGCTTAACCGACCAAGCCACCCAGGCGCCCCAAACCATATCTTCTTTATCCATTCATCAGTTGATGGACATTTAGGCTCTTTCCATAATTTGGCTATTGTTCAAAGTGCTGCTATACATTGGAGTACATGTGTCCCTATGAATCAGCAATCCTGTATCCCTTGGATAAATTCCTAGTAGTGTTATTGCTGGGTCCTAGGGCAATTCTATTTTTAAATTTTTGAAGAACCTCCATACTGTTTTCCAGAGCAGCTGCACCAGTTTGCATTCCCACCAACAGTGTAAGAGGGTTCCTGTTTCTTCACTTCCTCACCAACATTTGTTGTTTCCTGAGTTGTTAATTTTAGCCACTCTGACCAGTGTAAAGTGGTATCTCATTGTGGTTTTGATTTGTATTTCCCTTATGATGAGTGATGTTGAGCATCTTTTCATGTGTCTGTTGGCCATCTGGATGTCTTTTTTTGGAAAAGTGTCTATTCACGTCTTCTGCCCATTTCTTCCCTCAAGAAAGTTGGGATAGAAGGGACGTACGTTAACAACATAAAAGTCACATATGAAACACCCACAGCTAACGTTATCTTCAATGGGGAAAAACTGAGAGCTTTCCCCCTGAGATCAGGGATGTCCACTCTCACTACTGTTGTTTAACATCTGCTGGAAGTCCTAGCCTCAGCAATCAGACATTAAAATGAAATAAAAGGCATCCAAATTGGCAAAGAAGTAAAACTTTCACTTTTTGCAGACGACATGATACTTTGCATGGAAAACCTGAAAAGACTCCACCAAAAAGCTACTAGAAATGATACATGAAATCAGCAAAGTAGCAGGATATAAAATCAGTGTACAGAAATCAGTTGCATTTCTATGCACCAATAATGAAGCAACAGAAAGGGAAATCAAGGAATCGATCCCATTTACAATTGCACCAAGAACCTTAAAATACCTAGGAATAAACCTAATCACAGAAGTAAAAGATCTGTATGCTGAAAACTATAGAAAACTTATGAACGAAATTGAAGAAGACACAAAGAAATGGAAAACATTCCACCCTGATGGATTAGAAGAAGAAATATTGTTAAAATGTCAATACTACCCAAAGCTGTCTACACATTCAATGCAATCCCAATCAAAATTGCACCAGCATTCTTCTCAGAACTAGAACAAACAATCCTAAAATTTGTATGGAAACACAAAAGCCCTGAATAGCCAAAGTAATGTTGAAAAGAAAACCAAAGCTGGAGGTATCACAATCCTGGACTTTAGCCTGTACTACAAAGCTGTAATCATCAAGACAGTATGGTATTGGCAAAAAAACAGACATATAGACCAATGGAATAGAATAGAGAACCCAGAATTAGACCCACAAATGTATGACCAACTAATCTTTGACAAAGCAGGAAAGAGTATCCAGTGGGAAAAAGACAGTATCTTTAGCAAATGGTGCTGGAAGAACTGGACAGCAACATGCAGAAGAATGAAACTGGTCCACTTTCTTATGTCATACACAAAAATAAACTCAAAATGGATAAATACCTAAATGTATGAAAGGAAACCATCAAAACCCTACAGGCAAAAACAGGCAACAACCTCTTTGACCTCAGCCGCAGCAACTTCTTACTCGACACTTCTCCCAAGACAAAGGAAATAAATGCAAAAATGAACTATTGGGACCTCATCAAGATAAAAAGCTTATGCACAGCAAAGGAAACAATCAACAAAACTAAAATTCAACCAATGGAATGGGAGAAGATATTTGCCAATGACATATCAGATAAAGGGTTAGAATCCAAAGTCTATAAAGAACTTACCAAACACAACATCCCAAAAGTAGGAAAGTTTATTAAAGTGAAAAGTACACTCTAAAAGTAAGAAAGAGAGAGAGAGAGAGAGAGAGAGAGAGAGAGAGAGAGAGAACAGAGAGTGTGAGCTGCATCCCTAGGGTTTGGGTTTGTAACTTTTATCAGCATTTGCTAACTAGGGGACAGAATATTCATTACTTGGGGTATGGAAGCAGGGTCTCATGCCTTTTTCTTTCTAATTTGGTCAGAAGTTTCCTATCATGTCATCTGCCATCTTGTAACTGTCTGCTGTGATCTAGCTTCTTGAGGAGTGCTGCCAGGACAGGCTCTGACCTTCCAGGTAGCTGGCTGTGACTTCCTCATTGCTGACCTCCATGTATCCTGTTAGAACCTAATTAAATGCCTATTCTAACATTAGTATCATGTTTGCTATGGAGTAATGGAGTATACAAAAGAAATCACCAAGAGTTTATCGAAAACAAGGTCTTTGGGAACGTTTCATAATATTTCATGCATAATATTTATGCAATGGAGGGATAGAATACAGTTCTGAAACTTTCTTGGATGTCTGAATCCCTGGTACATTAAGCAAGAAGAAAAGAAGAAGAAAGGAAGGAGGGAAGGAAGGAAGAAGAAAGAAAGTGAAAGATAGAAAGAAAGAAAGAAAGAAAGAAAAGAAAGAAAGATGGAGAGAGGGAGGGAGGGAGGGAAGGAAGGAAGGAAGTAGGAAAGGAAAGGAAGAAAGAAAGAAGGAAAGAAATAAAGAAAGAGAAAGGAAGAAAGAAAGAAGAAAGGCAAAGAAGAAAGAAAGAAAGAAAGAAAGAAAGAAAGAAAGAAAGAAAGAGGGAGGGAGGGAAGGAAGGAAGGAAAGAAGAAAGGAGGAAAGGAAAGGAAGAAAGAAAGAAAGAGAAAGGAAAGAAAGAAAGAAAGAAAGAAAGAAAGAGAAAGAAAGAAAGAAAGAGAAAGAAAGAAAGAAAGAAAGAAAGAAAGAAAGAAAGAAAGATGGAGAGAGGGAGGGAGGGAAGGAAGGAAGGAAGGAGGAAAGGAAGAAAGGAAGGAAGGAAGAAAGAGAGAGAAAGAAAGAAAGAAAGAAAGAGAAAACAGAAAGGGAAAGAAGAAAGAAAAAGAATGAAAGAGAAAGAAGGAAGGAAGGAAGGAAAGAAAGAAAGAAAGAAAGAGAAAGAAAGAAAGAAAGAAAGAAAGAAAGAGGGAGAGAGGGAGGGAAGGAAGGAAGGAAGGAAGGAAAGAAGGAAGGAAGGAAGGAAGGGAAGGAGGGAAACATACAAGATTTAACCCCAAAGATTCTGATTTAGTTGTGCATTTGATCAGCCAGGCAGCTAATTTTTCTTTCAAAGCTCACAAAATGATCTTTAAAAAAAATTACTTTGAGAGAGAGAGTAAGTGTGAACAGAGGGGGCAGAGATGGAGAGAGAGAGAATCCCAAGCATTAGCACAGAGCCCAAGGCGGAGCTCAAACTCACAACCCCTGAGATCATGACCTGATCCAAAATCAAGAGTCAGACACTTAACCGACTGAGCTACCCAGGCACCCCTAAGGCTCACAAGATGATCTTGATGTGCAATCAGGTTTTGGAACCACTGAAGTAGAGCAATTGTAATACCATGATTTTAGGATTCATTCCTACCTAGTATGCAGAACTGAGCACCCACAATATAATATTCCTCCACTAGAGTCATACAATGAAAGAGAGAAAAATAAAGGTTGAGAAAATAAGTTTTTCACAAATGTAGTATAGTATCTATGGAATTGAGTGGTTCCTGTCTGGGTTTTAATTTGTTTGTTGAATTTATTTGCATTGTTTGTTGACTGTTATTTGTTGGATGACCGCAATTGTAGGTAATAGGTTTAAGCCTTTAAGTCAATGAGCAGATTGCATGGAAGATAAATGTTTCCGTTTTTCAGTGGGCTTGTTTAACCTGTATGAAGTGAAGCCTGGGTAAATTTTTGGAAATTTAGCTTACATATTTTATACATCTCAATGCTTCATATACTCTGCTGTCATTTCTTTCCTCAGGCCTAGCTTTTGAAACTGTGTTTTTGTCTTGTATTAATCTTATTATTTTAGAGGAAAATGAGGAGAAGCTACCTTTGGGTTGTTACATTATGCCATTTGAATCAAAAACCTAACTACAGATTTGAGATTACCATATGAGTCCCTCACCATCACATTCACTTTTTATTTTTATCATATATTCACTTTTCAAATCTTTCGTTGTCTAGTGTCTCCTCCACCAAGTTCCACTTTAATAAATCATCCCAGCTGCCTTGCCTTTTAAAATACAACTCAACAGAGTAAGCAGGTTTTCTAATTTCCCCTGGAATGCGAGTTACGCATCGCGCTTGTTTACATTCATTTCAATATGAGCCAAGTACTTTGTTATCTTCTGTTTGTCAATAAGTAATTCAACAAGGTCTTCTTCACTTCCAGGCTATCCACTTTACTTGCATTTTTCATGTTAACGACAGATTTTTTAAATGAGTTGAGGATTTAAGCCTTTTTTTTTTTTTGAGTCATTAATTTTACACTTCTCGTGATTTATTAAGTGCTCTATATTCCTTGGTAATACAGACTCTAAGAATTAGGAATAAAAACCTATCCTGTCGGGTTTTGCCTTGTAAACTTAACTAATGTTATCTTTTACTTTTTTTTCATTTAAGAGTGTTATAATTCATTTCTTTTATAATAATCAAGCTGGGAGAAAGTCAAAAAGTTTTTTTAATACATACATTTTAATTAAATTAACTTTTTTTTATTTTAGGAGAATTGAAGTGTTTTTTCAACAAACAGAACACAAGTATCTTTAAGCCCAGAATATTGAAAGATACTTTATCTCCTTTCTGAATTCTTGACCTTAATATTGCTTTTCATGCAGTATACTAGAGAACAGAGGTTTTCAAATTTTAAAATACAGTGAGAGCTCACATTTATTGTGTATTAACACACTTAACATTTTACATGCATAGTCACATTTTATTCCAACAACCCAATGATACTATTATCCCTTTTTCCAGATATAGAAACCAAGATGCAGATTGGTTATGTCATTTACCCATGATAAAACAAGCATCCTTTGTTCAAATAAAATAAAACCAAAAACTAAATATATAAAACACATTAAAATCCTACTTAAAAAAAATAGGATATATATTCTAGAAGAAGACTTACTCAAACCTTATCGGTGTGGTTTAAACACCCCCCCTGCTATATCGTTCTTCACAACTAAGAATTGAAAATTCCTGATCTTTCATTTAGCCACATAAAGTAATATTTTTCCAAGATATAACTTTGTCACAGAATCATTGATTTTAAAATTTAAGACTTGTTATCATTTCCAGCTTCTTAATGAACTTTTAAAAATATATCTTGGGTAAGTGTAGGAGAGAATATGGGCAAGGAAAAATGGCAAGCCAATACTTGAAGGCAAAAAGATGATACATAAAATTGTATCCATTAAGTATCTTTGAGTTGTTTCTACAAATTGTCATTTCTTATGTTACTTCTCTTATAAGTCATGACATTTTTCAGTTTCCAGGGATTTAATAAGTAGATTGGAAATAATTGCAAAAAAAAAAAAAAAAAAAAAAAACCAGCAAATTCTAAGACACACATTCATTTGCAATTTTGTTTCTTTTTTTGTTTTTATTTATTTTTGCCTTAAGGTTACCTTGAAAACATTTTAAAATGTAATTAAAAATATATAAAGTGCCTGGATTTAATAAAAGTGGTTTTACAAATACACATTGTGAATTTGCTCATTGTTCTCTGAGACATGTTCAATTGCTTTTGTGATAAAGGCAAGAAGAAATATCTTTCAGATATTTTGAGATAGAAATTTTGAGAAGGGAAAATTTTGAGATAAAAATTGTGTTTTATTTTTTAAATATCTTTAAATATTTGAGTCCAGGTTAATTTAAAAATAGTATTTTCCTTGACTTCAGTGAGCTTTGTGGAAAAACTCACAATTGTATTCAGAAATACATCAGTATAGAAACACATGACTTGTTTTATCACTCACTTCTCAATTGGTCCAAGTAATGCTATCTTCCACCCCAAATGTGCAATTATATTTCTTTGTTCATAATAACCATTATTCATGGTTCATGTTCTTATGTGGAAACAAAGAGTTATTTTATAGTTTTAATTCCTAAAACAACAAAACGACCAACTATCCCTGCTTCCAGTTTTGTTTGCAGCTGTAGAGTTCATCACATAAGTTTTCTTCTTTATTCAGTTAATGTGGCTAATTAATTGATTGCTATTCTAATGTTAAATCAAACTAGCATTCCCAAGATAAACTCCACTTTATAATACTGTATTTATATTTTCTTATATTACAGATTTAGTTTTGCTAAGGTTTAAGAATAGTAGTGTAAAAATAAATAAGTAAATAAATAAATAAATAAATAAATAAGAATACTAGTGTGCAATTTCCTATTTCCTGTAATTAATTTCTCATGTTTTGATATTGTGGATATACTATGAAATGCCTTCCTCTCTGCATTCTAAAGGAATTTGTGGAAGACTGATTTTTTCGTTGAATGCTTGAACAATTGACTAGTTTAACTACCAGAGCGTGAAGTCCTTTTTTTAAATAGGTTTGGAATAAAAATTAAATTTTCTTAATAGATTTTAGCTTTTAGAAATTCTTTTTGTTTTTGTGTCTGCTTTGACAAGTTTTTTTTTAATGTCCCTTTCATGTAAGTTGTCAAAAAGATTAGTATAAATCTATTCATATTATTTCTTTATTATCTTTTTAACATCCTACAATCTGGGTGATATCTTTTCAAATTCTGTTAAATGGTAATTTGGATTTTCTCTAATATTTTTTTATCAGTGTTGTAAGCAGTTTATCAACTCAGTAATATTTATGAAGAAACAATTTTGGCAGTTAATTTCTCTGTTCATAATTTTCTATTTCATTTGTTTTAGCTTTTATCTTTATTTAAACATTTCTTCCATTTACTTAGAGGGCAACTGCACTTACAAAATGTAGCTCCTTAGGTTTAGATCATTACCTTTAATCTTTTCTTCTCTTCTAACATAGGCATTTGAGGCTATACCTCTTTTCTTGACATTGATTTAGCTATGTTCGCAAATTTTAATGTGTTATACTTTCATTGTCACTTTGGAATATTTTCCATTTTTTAAATTTTTTAAAGTTTATTTATTAAATTTGGAAGACACAGAGACAGCATGAGCGGAAAAAGGGCAGAGATAGAAAGGGAGACAGAGAATCCCAAGCGGTCTCCATGCTGCCAGTGCAGAACCCAACATAGGGCTTGAACTCATGAAACCATGAGATCATGACCTGAATGGAAACCAAGAGTCAGACGCTTAACAACCTGTGCCCCCCAGGTGCCCCTGGAATATTTTTCTAATTACTCTTGTGATTTCTTTTTGGCCTTTGGGTTATTTAAAAGGTATTTTTTAATTTCCAAAAATGTGAGGATTTCCAGATATTCTATTATTTACTTCTCATTTTGTCATGTTACGATCAGATTACATTTTAAAGATTTCATTCTAGGGACTCGGGGCATGATCTCGTGGCTCACGAGTTTGAGCACCACATCTGGGTGTGTGCTGACAGCTCAGAGCCTGGAGCCTGCTTCCGATTCTGTGATCCCTCCCTCTCTCTCTGTGCCTCCTCTGCCCGCTTGGTCTCTGTCTCTGTCTCTCTCTCAAATGAATAAACATTAAAAAAATAGAAAATGAATAAACATTAAAAAAATGGAAAATAATACTGCTATAAACATAGGAGTGCATGTATCCTTAAAAAAAGATTTCATTCTTTGTAAATGTGAATTTTATTTTATGGCCAAGAATATGATGTCTCTTGGTGAACATTCTATGTACTATGCCACATACCAGGCTGCATTTTAAAACGTACTTTTTGTGACGTAAACATTTGTATCGAAGTTATCACATTAATTCTTTGAGTCTCAAAATTTGATGTGCAATGTATTACCTGGAAAATTGGTTAAAATGTAGATTTCAAGGCTCAATTCTCAGAGAATTGATAGGACTAAATGAGGTCCAGACATCTGCATTGCTTACAAGTACCATCAATCTATACAGACAAAAATCTATACCTTATTGAGATAGTGTTTGTGCCTTTCCAAAACTAAATAAAAATAGCTGTGAAAAATATTCATCAATCAATCAAAAATAATATGCTAAAAATAAAAATATTGTCTTTTAATTACCTCATTTGTTAAATGCATCAATAATCATTTGGACTCCTTCAATGAACAAAACCGACTAAGATCTATGTCCTAATTAAACTGCCTGACATGCATGGCAGGCAATAAACTACATGTATTAAAAATATAATATGTGAATGTTATATGTTGGAGATTAAAAGTTCTCTTTAATAAAATAAAAATAAAAGTAAATGAAATATATGCGAGGGGTGTTAGATAAATTGCAGACCTTAAAAGATTGCTGGGTTGGCTCAACTGAAAGGTATCATTTGAGCAAAGATTTTAAGGAGGTGAGAGGTTATTTGTAAAGACATTTGAGGGGGAAATGTTCCAGGCGGAGGAAATAGCAAGAGCTGAGACCCATAGGTGAGTTCCAATCAAATGTATTATAAGAACAGCAAAAAGGCTCTAGGGGCTGGATTGCAGACATTAAGGGGAAGAGAAGAAGGAAATGAAGTCAGGGGCACCTGGGTGGGTCAGTCGGTTGAACATCCAACTCTTCAGTTTGGTTCAGTTCATCATCTCACAGTCGTGAGATCAAGTCCCGCGTCAGACTGCATTGAGCATGAAGCCTGTTTAAGACTCTCTCTCTCTCTCTCTCTCTCTGCCCCTCTCCAGGCATGCTTGCATGCATGCACATGCTCTAGCTCTCTCTCTCTCTCAAATAAACTTAAAAAATAATAAATTTAAAAAATTAAATTACTTATCCAAATTTCTATGAATTCTGCCATATGAAAAACATAATGATCTTTTTTCTGTTACTTTATTGTTTCACAGAACCTATAGTTTTTCAGTGTAGTTAAGACATGTATTATTTTCCTGAAGTTGTTAACAGTACACTTGAAGAACAGATTTTAAGGGATTTGGTTTTGAAAATGCTATCAAAGAGCAGAAACAAATCTTGAACCCACATGCTCTGTTAGCACATCAAATATTCTTTCTACCATATTGAAGAGTCCTTCAGTGTTTAGAGGTCTACTCTATTCATCATGTATCCATGTAAATCACTGATTGTAAAGCATTTAACGTGTTTTGAAATAAAAATAAATAAATTTGATATTAAATTGAACTCTAAATTATATATGCTTGTGGAAGAGAAGGGAGAAAGAAAAACAACAACAAAAAAATCAGCTTGTGGATATATGTTATTACGAACAATTACAAACCTCTTACAAACGGAGTTGTACAATCCAAAAACTTGTACATTTTTGAAGTTGACAAATAATCTATAGAATACAACTCACTCATGGAAGTCCTGAAGATTAAAAATATTCTAAACTATAATAGTGAAAATCAGAAAGCAGATTTTTCTATCTCAATTTAGTAGCATAGGCAACTGTAAAAATCACCTAATATTTTTTTTTAGACAGGAAGTTTGGCAGAAGCTTTCCTTCCCGACAACAAATTTGTCTCCTGGCAGTAGTGATTTGTAGCAGCTGCTGCAAATCGGTAATAATTTGGGATCATTCCATTGCACAGGTGTGGAAAACCGAGCATCTAAGAGGCTTACCGACTCTTCACTACAGATAGCAGTAATGAACAACTTGTGTAACTTTTTTCTTTCCCACATTTATTGTTATTTCAAAATCTAGAAGCCTTTGTCAGCATCAAAATGATTGGACAGATAAAATATCTGCATATTCTAGCTACTCTTTTCACTAAGGATAGAGGAAAAGTGAGCTTCAGATGGGTGTTTCTTTTGCAACACTTTCCTAAATCTTTGCTTTAATATCCTCACATATATAGCAATATTTAGACCAAAACAAGTAGCCTACCATCACTACTATTGCGGCAACAAATGGACCTACTTCCTAGTAGATCTTCATGCATGTGCTCTAGGTCCATTGGCTTATCACTTATCCTACTGAGTTCTGGGAACTTTTTATAATCATACATAGAATTATCCTTTTAATAAGTAGGCACATTATCAGAGTGGTGGTATTTACCTCCACAAATCTATGTCTTAGGCAGTGGTATATCACTGTGACCCCCTGAAGTTCTGACTACTGGTTATTATAACCATTCCTCATCAAATCAATCTTAAAGTTCACATACTTAAGAATAATTTGGTCAATCATTTCTCTTGAAAGACCAGAATAATAACATTCTTCAATATAACATAGGACAACAAGTAAAATGATTAAATTCTGTGACTATTTATTATGCTCATCTGTTTCTATCAACCTGTACCACATACCAATTTGCCACAAGGTAGTATGCTAGTTTGCTGTATCAATGGAATGACAATTTTTCCTGAGCTTATGTTACCCAGTTGTTGTGTTGTAAAAGTGATAATGATATAAAAGCTAACATTTATCATGTGCTTACATATTTTAGGTACTTAATTGGCATTATTTTGTTTAATGAATAAAACACTTCATGTGTTCCAAAGACAGGATTTGAAACCAGACCATATACGTCTGGAGATTCTGTGGCTATACATTTCATTTCACTGTACTCAAGTTTAATGCCTTAAATATACATGCACATTGCATTTTTCTGGCATTTTGTGCTAAAGTTGCCACCCAAAACCCACACATAAATCGTAGGAGAAGGAGGGCATTGTATTAATAATAGTACTGGGACAAAATTTTAAAATACGATTAATAGATAATATGCACCATATATATTATATATACATGTGTATGGGTACATGTGTGTGTGTATATATATATATATATGTATTAAAATAGATATAATAATATATAGATTATATATATATATATATAATAGATATTATATATATAGATATATATAGATATATATATATACACACACACACACACACACATTTATAATATCTATTTTTTCTGTAATAATGAGCCCAACCATAGCTTTTTATATAATCCTATTGGGGAAATTGGTAGAAAACTCAAACAAAATAAGTGATTCTCTAAGGAGACTCTGATAGTCGTGTTGATATTTACCAGACCTGGATAGCTCAAGCTTTTCCTGTGGTCATGATGCAGCCAGCAGTAGCTACTCAAATAGAATGCAATTAGCTACTTGGACACATATAGATACCAGTTGATATTTGTAAGGATTTTTAATATTGTTGTGGTACTGCCATGAATTATTCTCCCATGTGGTGTTTAAATCATGTCCCCTTATGGTTATTGACTCTGCTGTCAGCAATTCTCTCACATTGTGATTCCACAGTGTTCCCTTATTGTGATTGGCAAAGCCACGGTATGGCTATAATTTCTGGAAGGTCCATCCTAGCAGATTTCACAGTCAAGCATCATGCTCACTGAAACATTTCTTTTCCAGTTCTAATGTAATGGACAATATTTAAAATAAGTTCTATATTTCCCTGCCCTACAATGTCTTTAAAATTTTTTTTGTATACAGACAAAACAGCAAGAATTGGAAATTACTTATGCTTACTTTTGAGTTGTTTTCTTTTTCTAATTTTAGAATTAGACACACAGACACATCTATTCTCTTTCAACAATTGTAATCTAGCTTTGAAAGTGATCTTTACATTTTAACATTCTCCTTAATTCAATTTTATTATTTCAGTCATGGTGTATTCTTTAAGAAACACCAATTTTATTCATTTTTTATCAGAGTCACCTTTAAATATATTCTTAAAATGATTAGTCCCCATTTCAAATCAGAAGACTAGAGATCTAATATCAGCCCCCAAACTAAATTGATTGGGTAACCCTGAGTAAGTCCATTAACTTCTCTCAGTTTTAATTGTCTGAACTCTGGAGCTTTCTTAGAAAGAAGTTTGCACATTATGCCATTTCAAAACACTAATCAAAGTTAAGGCAATGTCACTATCATCACTTTCCATACTGCAAACACCTCATTATGATGATTTCGTTTACTTAATCTGCTTATTGAAAGCACTTTTCGTTTATCTTTTTACTAATGAGATACAACTTTTTAAATTTTATTTTAAGAAAATCTGAAATGGAAATATAAAACTTGTCAATATTATGATGTTTTCTTTAGACCACAATTAGTGTTTGGTCTCAGACAAGAGATAATACAATCTTAGGCAAATTACTTAAATTTTACAACCTTACTTTCCTTATAAGTGAAATGGAAAGTAAGTATTATAGGAATCTAAAAGCATTGCCTTCATAATTAAACAAAATAATGCCTGTAGAATTTCACACATTTTCCGGTGTATGGTTAAGTCAATCTTATGACTAAGTTATGGTTAAAGTTTAGTAAAGGTAGCCCAGATTGCCTGCATATCCCCAAAGCCTATCTCATACAAAGACTCTGAGAGATTATGGCCTTCTCATATCCTCAAAATCTCTTATGCTTAGGTTTAATTGAGTTTCTTAGACATGTAGGTTTGTAGTTTGCATCAAATTCAGAAAATGTTCATCCTTTTTAACTTAGATTTTTTTCTGTCCCTCTTCCCCTTGAGAACTCTGGTTACCTGTGCATGAAGCCTCTCAAAGTTGTTCTACAGCTCTTTTCAGGTTTTTATTCTTCATTTGTTTTTTTCTTTCTCTCTATTTTATTTTGGATAGGTCTATTGCTATGACTTCAAGTTCACTAGTCTTTTCTTCTGCAAAGCCTACTCTGAAGTTCATCCCATCTGGTATGTTTTCATCTCAGACATTATAGTTTTAATCCTTAACATCTGATTGGACATTTTTTATACTTTTCATGCCTCTATTTATTTTATTAGCATCTAGAATACAGTTTAAAAATGTTTTAACATCCTTGTGGGCTAATTCCAATAATTATGTCCCTTCTGGGTTGGTTATAATTGATTGATTATTCTCTTCATTATGTGTTCTTGGATATGCTTTCTATGCCTAATAATATTTGACTGGATGCCAGGCATTGTGAATTTTACTTTGCTGTGTACTCAATAAGTTTATTTTCACGAAGCTATTCAATGATCTTTGTTATAGGATGCAGTTACTTGGAAAGAGTTTGCTTCATTTTGTTATTTTTTAAAACAAAATTATTACAAAAATCCACAGAAAGGCTTAATGTAGGGCCAGTTATTTCCCAGTATTAATTAAGAATGCCGTGATTCTGATATGAGTTTCTCAGACATTATGAGTTTTTCCAGTCTGTCTTGTCAGAACAGGTAGCACCCTGACCCTATGTGAAAACTGGGTACTTTCCTTGAATCCTTTCAGATGAAATCCCTTTTCTACCCTGACCCTCTAGCTTCAGGTAGTTTACTCATCATCATGTTCTGGTTGGTGCTCTGTTGAATACTTGAGAAGAATCTTCTACCCATTTCTGGAATTCGCTTTCTGTTCAGCTTTCTCCTTAGTAATCTGTACTAGGAACTCTAGCTACCTTGGTGTTCTTAGAGACCATTTTCTCAGGTTTGTTTCCTCAACACAGGTTCTGTCTGGCTACTGCTTCCTGTACCGTGACTTGGAAATATTACAAAGCAATAAAATGAAGCAATTATAAGGCTTACCTAATTTGTTCTCCCTTTTTCAGATATCACTGTATACTTCATTGCCTGATGTCCACTATCTTAAGCACAACTTTTTCCATTTTGTGAAAATGTATTGGTCCCTTTTTGCTTATTTATTTGTTTCAAATGGAAGGGTAAATTTGATGTTAAATTATCAAGTAAGGACTGGAAAAGAGTGTTGGATTTCATCTTTCTTGCAAAGTAATAAGTTAACCTACCACAGTTTCACAGACACTGGCAGGGAGACATGAGATGTCTGAGCCAGTGACAAAAACCATTTACTACTAATAGTAAAAAAGCAGCAGATAAAATAACATTCTGGTAAGGGTTCCTGAACCCCAATTACCACAGCCAATAAGAAACAAATGCTGGAACCCCAAGGTTAAGAAATTTACTTAGAAATTACTTGAAAGCACACCCATCCTCCCCATTATACAGACATTGCCTTTATTATCTTCCAATGGAATCCTACCTCTCTAGAGAGAGGAGTCTCATTTTTATCATTTTGGAATGTCTTCCGGGAAAAGAATGTCATCTTCACTATCAGAAAATGTAAATAAATTTGTTTCAAAGGGAGTCTGTGTCTCTGTCTTTCCAGAGTTATGTGCTTCTACAAATATTCTTGAAAAGATAGCCCCTGCAACACATGGCCTTTTACTGCCTATATGTATAGAAATCTGTGAGAGATTTATGAAGAATTTTCTCTCAACATCTGGTCCCTGTTAGTCCATCATAGTAGGAAGTGGAAATTCTTTGTAGCTCCCTAAGAAAGCATAAGGGTAAACTTTAGGGATGCTTGAAATTGAGTTATTCAAGTTAGGGTTGAACTATGATGCCAACTCTAAACATAGTACATACCACTGGCATCTGCATGCCCTCCATTTCCTAAGGTAGAGAGATCTTTAGACACAGCACTACATATTGATACACCTGCCAAGCCATATCCTTATCTGTCCACTTTGGCCCCAATAAGATAATCTAAAATCAACAATACATGACTGTTTAATAACTCTAGAGATTAGGGGTCTCATTCAGTGAACATTTTCTCATTGAATAGAAACTCCAGGAAAATCGTTCCCCACCACTTGAAGTGCATCAGATTCGACTATAATTTAGCTTTTAAATTTGTAGATATAAATAACTCACCCTAGACCAAATGAATCAAAATACCTGAGCACAGTATTCGTATAATTAAAATAAAACTGAACAAAAGAAAAACATTTCACAGGTGATATTGGTGAATTTCAAAGTGAGAGGAAAACTGAAACTGGAAGTTATTCCATTTATGCCAGAAAGAATAGTGGCTTTCATAAGTGAGAGTAGTATTTCATGGCACTTAAGAAATAGCAAATGGGACTTGATATCATTCATAAGTGTGCTTGCTGCCTCTGTTTAGAAGAGCAGTAGATCTGAGTTTCTTTTTTTTTTAATTTTTTTTTAACGTTTATTTATTATCGAGAGACAGAGAGAAACAGAGCATGAGCAGGGGAGAGGCCGAGATGGAGAGACACAGAATCTGAAGTAGGCTTCAGGCTCTGAGCTGTCAGCACAGAGCCCCATATGGAGTTCGAACTCACAAATTCTGAGATCATGACCTGAGCCGAAGTCGGACACAACTGACTGAGCCACCCTGGCGCCCCTAGATCTCTGAGTTTCTGCACGAAAAGGCACAAAAGCCACTGAGGCATTACAGCATCGTTAGCAGCATGTACAGAGTTTCAACCTGCTGGTCAACTTGGGCAGAGACAATAAAGCACTAAGCTGACAATGAAAGATACAGAAAGTTATTCTGGATTGCAGCAGTGAGGATGTGTTTAATAATCATACTAGCACAGGGAGGGAAAAGCTTTAGGTTCAACTTCTATTTAGTTATAAGTGTGATCCAATTACAAGTCTTTGAGAAGTATTTATATGTCAGAATTTTTGAATAAGTTTTATGAGCAAGCTCTTTGTAACCCGTGGACATATTGACAAGGCAGGTTCAGATTTAATAGTAATGAATTGTAGCTATTAGGGGATATCTTCAGGTAAGCGGTATAAGTACAATGTCTGAAGATTCACAGAAAACTACAGAAGACTTAGGAGTGCCTCCAAAGTAAATGTAAGCGAATAATCCAGGAAAATGGGTAGTGGCAATGAAAGAAATCCAGCTTGACAACAAAACAGAAATGGACCTATAGAGACTCAAGGCACTCAAACAGAGCAACTCTTAGAATAAAGATGATTAAGTTTTTTAGGCTTTAGGGTATGTTAACTGAAACACAGATAGGAAGAATCCATTCATTGGAAACTAAAGAAAATAAGACTTTATCTCAAAATTTGGGGCATAATCTATCTAATCTATCTATCACCTATCTACCTATGTCATCTATTTATTATCTAAGTTGTATCACTAAAAATGATGGTCAAAACTGTTACAGGTACACAAAATGTATTTTTGTCTAGAACCGTTACTGGTGCAAAATAATACTAAAAAAGGCTAAATTACTTTAACAAACTTTTTGAATTTTATATTAGTTAATAATTTACAGTGTTTTCATGTTACATTATCTTATTTTAAATTAACATTAGTCATAGGTAATAAACTATAGCGTGATGAAGTTTTCCTCACCTACACATAGCATCTATACAGCAGAATTCGCTGCACTTCAATTTATGGATCTCAGTTCAATGACTTTTTCCATGTAAAATACAGTTTGTATATAATATGCCATAAAAAGGGGTTCATACTTCTCATATCTAGAAGCTTAATACCCTAAACTTACATATTAACTGGCTAGAAACTGTATTCTTTCATATTGTAGGAAATAAAGTATTAATGGATCAGACAACTATTTTTTATACTATCACTAGGTATCAACATTCTGTTTCATGTGTTGACTTAATAACTCATTGGTAAATATTATTTATTTCTAGATAAGACTACAAGACAAACCAAAACAAAACTTAAAGTCTTCAGTTCAATTTCTTCTCACAATTTTAGGTGAAGTTATAATATCCAATATCACACTTATAGTATAAGTATCTTAAGTATAGTATGGTTAGGATCTTCTAAGACATCTGCCTTCTAATAAATCGCATAGTTCTTATTTAGAATGATTGTCAGGGTACCGTTTCAATGCAATGAATCTTAATGACTCCACCATTGATTAATTGCTTGCCTAATTGTGAAAACTGAATTAAATAAATTAGGAGCAAGAAAAATCAATTTGTCAGCTTCACAGCCCAATTAAGTTATAAAGTTGACAAATACAGGTTCCTAGTTTAGAAAAAAAAAATCTTCAAATGTCTCTTGGTAAGCTCCAACTTTTATTTAATTAGGAAGCAAGTTAAATTTCCTTCAGAAAGTAGTCGTTACTATAAAAAAGTCAACTTGATTCTTCTTTTTAGCATCAAGGTCAATCTTTCAAGCAGTTTCTCAGATTTAATCTTTCTCCGCTGTTCCTCCATTATTCCTATTCAGTTGTATTATTCTCCTTTTCCCCTTGAATCTGGCCTTTCAACATTTCAAATCTTCATGCATACTCCAGCTAATTAGCTTTTCACATGATCCAGTGGCTCTGTATTGCCATACTCTATAATGCCTACAGTACAGTCAGCTTTCCAACCATGAGTCTAAATTCCTACATATTCAAATGCCAGATTTATCTCATTGTCCCTCTATATACAACTCACCATTGCTCACCTGTCAAAATTACCAGTCTCCCAACTATTAATGACTTCTATCCTATCAGTTTCATTCAATCTTCAGAGTTGATTAAAATGGCATTACTCTATCTAACATTTATATTGCACTTGCTACGTTCCAGATACTGTTCTAGGACTTTAGTCATTCATTTCCTCATCATAATACACTTATAAGGTGGGTACCATTATTTTCACTATTTTATTAGTAAGAAGGCTGAAGTGTGGAGAGGCTAACATTCTACAACTAGTAAAAGTTGGATCTAGGACAAGAATCTTGCCAGCAGGCCACATTATGGCTTTCATGGGATCCAGGCACTTTTGTCTTTGTAAGACCCTCCCTCCATAAAAAAATATAAATTATTTTTCATGACTGCCTTAACATAAAGATAAATATGTTGATATTATATAATAACATTTTTTCTTTGATATGAATCCATTTTTCTTCTACTTTTATTAGAAATCAAAATTTTGGGGGGCTCCTGGGTGGCTCAGTCAGTTAAATGTCAGACTGTTGATTTTGGCTCAGGTCATGATCTCATGGTAGTGAGATCATGCCCCATGTGGGGCTCCATGCTGAGCATTAAGCCTGCTTAAGATTCTCTCTCTCCGTCTCCTTCTGTCCCTTCCCTGCTCATATTTTTGCTTTCTCTATCTCAAAAAAAAAGAAAAATAAAAACTTTTCTGTGGTTCTCTAAGGCAACTGTGCGACTATCCCTGATAGAGGTCAGCCCCACCCTCCAATTTGATGGCAGTCTGACTTCTTAAACACTATGTGTAATGTGTTTCCTGAGTTCTCTCGATCTAAAGTCTAACACCCATCTTTACATTTTTATTGTGATTTATTTTTGGTTATCTTAAATGTCATCATTATATTAGGCTTCAGAATCTAATAATCTGCAAATCCCTTGCTTTCCTTAATAAGTTATCAACTTCTTATGGATAGAAATTATCAATATATCATATTTGCCTTTGCCATCACAGTTCCTAGTAGTGTCTCACATATACTGAATTTCAGTAAATTTCTGGTGCATTTTTTTTAAGTTTATTTATTTATTTTGAAAGAGAAAGAGAGAACACGCCATGGGCGGGGGACACAGAATTCCAAGCAACCTGTCAGTGCTGAGCCGATGTGGGGCTCGAACTCATGAACTGTGAGATCATGACCTCGGCCGAGATCAAGATTAAGATGCTTAATTGACTGAGCCACCCAGACCCCCTCTGATGTATTTTGAACAAAGCAGTAAACACCAAATTTTAATTAAGCCCTTTCACTAGTTCAATCCTACTAATTTATGCAGATATAACTCAAATATCTGTATATCATTAAATAAAATTTACTGATCTGAAACGCCCAGAGATCATTTTGTAATTGTTTTTAGGGGGTTACATTTTTTTCTATGTTCTATATTAGCACTTTTTATCAATTTTACACATTTCATTTTCAGGAATTCAGAAATATCTAATATTTTATATCAACTTATTCTAAGGAACTTTGGCAAAAGTTTTAAATTGGAATTTTCAGACTCAATTCCTTTTTTAGATTTGATACGTGGAAAAGCATTTGCAAATTCTTTAGGAAACTGTAACAGTAATTTTACATGTAAAGCTTTGTTTCTATATTAAAATAATAACATTTTTAAATGTCTTTGAACACATGCATGCCTCTTTTCTACTTTAAGCATCTCTGAATCCACTGTGTTTAACTCATGTCTCATTTCCACTATATGTCTTTGTGAGAGCTGATGTCAGGTAGTACAAAAAGATACAGCTTTTGATATTCAGCTTTAGCCTGGACTGGTGGCCCCTTTTGTTAAATAGTTTCAATGTCAACCTTGCAAAATAATTACTGATAAATGGCTACAGATATTTCCTTTCCCTGATTCATTTACACTTTACCAGAAAATAACCTAAAAGCAGAAAAAGGTTTTCAAATCCTAGGAATGCCTTTAAGATGTTTTTGAAAGATTTTTGCACTTACTGAATAAAATATATTCATGGTATATGAAGCCGACCAATATTTTTCCACCTTTGCCTCCCCAGCAGTCACCTAATTTCCCTGTGTTTATAGTAACCCAAAAAATATTTTTGCCAGTGTTGATAAGAATATAGTGTAAAATCAAATTTCTATCACTATAATCAGCATATCACTTAATTGGCAAATTTTTGCTTCAGTGGAGATGTGCCAATTAAAATTTTACTGTACTTTTTTTTTTTACATGCACACTCAGCTCATATCTCAACTTCCATAAACCACTCATGAAATACAAGAATTTTCAGACTCAATTAAGTCCTTTTGTGCTTCATTAACTATAAATACATTACCCAATTCCTGTTAAGTTTTATGGATATTTTTAACTGGCTTAGGCTTTGTTAGTTGGATTTAGAATAGTCTTGTCTATGGTATTATGAAATATGAGGTAAGAACATTTCTAGTAATGGAAACTCTTTAAAATTTCATTTAAATATATAAATTGAAAATATTCTCTCAATGAACATTTACTTTAAGATTTATGACATATTAAAGACTTTAGAGTACAGTAGGTATTATATGGTCCATGAATTGTTCATTCTTTTATTTTTTGACATTGATTTGCCCTGTTATAATGTTTAATCTGCAGAGGAATCTATTTTGCCAACAGAGGGTAAGCTCTCATGTACTGAGACAAATGGAGAACTACTCAATAATGCTAATTAGTTATGCATTTAAATGTGATAGCAAGACATTTCAACACATGCTATTTTAAGTGTAATCTAATGAAATGATTTCTAACCTTGACCAATCAAGATAATCATGCATAAAACTCTCAGAAATTGGTGATTGCCAAGCCCCACCCCATTCTCAATAGATTGGTTTCCAAGCACATGATTGAGGAAACCTTTATTTTTTTAATATATCTTAAGATAATTTTAATGAGAGGATTAGTTCAAAAGAATGGTGAAGAGTGGAGGTTTTAATATTGATGTCCTTTAATAAAATAATACAAAATACTAAAACATTCTTGAAATTTTATTTCGCCCATAGGTAGTCATATTTTTAGTAGAATAATTACTTGAGAAGTTTAAGTGAAGGAAATAAGGGACTACTAAGACTACAGAGAAGAAGCCAACGCATAAGAGGAGATTTCAAAGAGAAATAACAGTTCGAAAGGATCACGGGGGATGAGCAGAGAGGAAGCTCCACAGCAGAGAGGGGAAACATAGTTGATAGAAGCAGTAGGTGAGAGAACATGGAGCTGTAACAGTTCTCAGAAATCACCTTAAAGTTGAGGAACTTTTTACCAAGGTTACACACACACACACACACACACACACACACACACAGATACACACACAAACACAAGCATGCACGCATGCATGTGTACCCCTTTAAGAAAAGCCAAGATCAAGTCAAAGCCTGAAATTTGATTTGAAACTTGTGTTGTTCTAACAAGACCTCATTAAGATCAATTAGATAAGGTATGCCCTTAAGGCACATCCTTTCAATATTCCATGCTTATCTTTAAATGCCTGGTGGTTTTAGTTGTTATCTAACTGAAATTCAGAATTACTTGGAAATCATAGCTTAACTGTCATATGTTCTGCTCTGGAAAAAAATTATAAGTAATGAAGAATTAAATTTGGCTTCAGAACTTTTTCTTTAAAGCATACAATTTAAATAGCCATATATTATTATTATTACTACTTATAAAATGTTATTAATAAAGTAATGAGATTGAATAGAAAATATTATATTAAAACAATACATAATTTAATTATGACTACTCTAAAACAAAATCCAATGCGAGAACTTTTTATTTCACCCGTGTTTTGCAAATATAAGATAAGCTATTATTAGTGCTTTACACTAAGCATGTACACAACTTCATTAGATGCCACATATATACATTCACTTAATTTGTTTATTCAAGAGACTAACACTAATCAAGTATATTCTCAGGGCTAGACAACATTCTAGGACTTGGGCATGCAAAATTTAAAGCAGATTTTCTCTCCTTAAGTTTTCAATGTCTATAACAAAAAATTAGAGTGACAGTGTCAGGATAGAATTTGTCACTGTGGGTGCTGCGGGTTCTCTGAAAGGTCACATATTCTAGATTAGATGAGTCTGAGGAATTTGGCTAAAGAATTCACATATGATCAGTGTTTTGAATGATGTGTAGAAATAGCTGATGAAAACAGGGGTGAACAAATAGATCCAAATAGTAGTGTAAGAATTCCTCTCTCTCTCAATACTGGTTTCAACTTAATCTATGAAATTCATTTTTTCTCTGGTCCTGTATAAAATTTAAAGTAGGATACATTAGTTATCCATTTAGTTTCAGACATGAAATGTCCTCTCATATTTGCTTAAAAATAATCAAATAGGGGTGCCTGGGTGGCTCAGTCGGTTAAGCGTCTGACTTAGGCTCAGGTCATGATCTCATAGTTTGTGAGTTTGAGCCCCATGTCAGGCTCTGTGCTGACAGCTCAGAGCCTGGAGCCTGCTTCAGATTCTGTGTCTCCCTCTCTCTCTGCCCCTCCCCTGGTCCCTCTCTCTTCTCTGTCTCTGTCTCTCTTTCTCTCAATAATAACCAAAAAGTAATCAAATAATAATTAAATAAATAATAAGCAAGTATTCAATTTTAGAAATTAATATTTAAAAATTAATTCATCCATTGTATTGATTGAACTTCAAACTTTGTTTGAAGTCAAAGGTTATTCTTTATCCCTTAACCTGGATACTGAGGGTTGGAAAGTTTTGATTAGTAGATTTCCTATTCCTCCACCTAGATCTGTCCCCCATGACCTCAGGGATCAAAATAGGGAAGAGAGAGAAAGAGAGAAAAGTTCTTGTAAGACACACCGTAATCAGGTGTTGGTTCGTTCTGTCCACAAAAAAAATGTTTAAAATTCATAGATGTCCCTGTAGACTCTTGGAACACTTCCCCCCACTTCACTATGCCTACCTTGGACATCCCGACCTAGTTTGCAATAAGCATGTCCTTCTGATCACGGCTCAGAGCAAGTACACTCCCCAAAGGCAGCTTTCTGCATGCCGTCACAACAAAACTCTGCCTCACACAATGCTCTCTGCTCTTCTATATTTTTTCTTTCTTCATTTCCTTTCCTCCTTCTTTTCTTCCTTTTCTTCTTCTATGTACATTGCTCCTACAGAAATTTACTGTCAATTTTTTATTCTCTACTTTTTAATTTTCTGCAATGAAATATGAAGTCAAGGTTCACAAAAATGCTATTTTCACGTTCTCTCTTGATTTTACATCTGGTCTAGCACTTTTATTTCAAATATGAAATCATTGCTACTTTTTGGTTTTAGCTTCTGTTAAAATTGAAACAGAATGAATCCAGATTTAACAAAATGCTACATAAATAATAGTTCTTAAACATTTAGTATGTGGTTGACACTGACATATGCATATATTACCAAATTCTTTATCAGAGTAGATTTACAGGTATAGGAGCCCAAGGCAGGCCACCCAAAAATGTTCTACAATGGTATATTGATTATTTTGAATTGAAGTCACTTGGAAAACAGCTGATGCAAGGACACTCAGACCCCTTCTGTCCCTTAAAAGCAGGAAATATGAAAAGTACCCTCCCTGTACTGAGAAGTAAAAAAATCCTTATCATCTGAGATAGCAACTTTAAAGCAGAGAAAGCTATACAAACAAAACATTGTTACTTTTTTACTACCTTAATATCTCAATCCAAATTCCACTCAGAACACTTTATTAGCTAATACTCTCAAACATGTTTTCTTCATCCTGTCAATTCCTGACAAATTTGCTGTCTCATGAATAAATGTATAAAACTGCCTGCATTGGTCATTTCTGGGGTCCCAGTTTCATTTTTTTTTCCTACTATTTATCTGTCTCATGTCAATTTAATTCCTAACCCAGATGGGAGAATCTTGGAGGAAAGAAGGAATTTTTTTCTTCCCCTACATAGGTAGGCACCATTATTATGGTGAACAAAAAAAGACAGACACAAAGAATGCATACTGTATGATTTCATTTATATGAAATCTAATGACTGTCTGGGGATCTCTGTGGTGAAGAAAATGTTCTCCATCACATGGGTAGCAGTTAAATAGGTATATATAATTATAGAAACTCATAGAAATGAAAGTGTCTATGACTTTTCTTGTGTGTAAATTATATTTCTATTTAAAATGTCTGGTTTCTTAAGGGAGACTCAAGAGGAGAGTCAGCAAATAACATTGAGTTAAGAAAGAGTGATTCACCATGAGAATACAATTTGGGAATGCACTAGATTCATAAAAACTTCTGGATTTCTGGGTGTAGCTATTTTCCGCAAACCTTCCATTCTTTCTGCATTTGGAAATGTGAATTGTGGTAAAAAAGAGGAAATTAATATAAAGTAACTTCTGCTACTATTATCCTGGCAAATATTTTTGTAAAAACTTTAAAAAGAAAGGAATACTTTATTTTTCCTAGAAACCAGAAAGAGGGGAGACTGCAGATATTGGTGGTTTGGATGTGGTTAAATCATTGCCAGCTGTCATCCATGGCAGCAGTTACACCATGATTAACAGCCAAAAAACACCAAAATATAAGATCAGAGAAGGTACAGACAGGAGTTCTGAAAATCTTTCCACTGGCCAACAAATTTCCTTCCGCTCCCCTAATCACACACCATTAACAAATGTAAATGGAATGGTACGTAACGGAACTATCTGGAAAGCACAGTACTTCTTAATTAAGTAGATATTTTTGGAACATTGAAATTGCAAGTACTGGTGTAAACATGACAAATTATTCTTTCCTAGAGAATAAAGCCTGAAGCTTACCTTTAAAAAAAAAAAAACTATGCATCTAGGAAACAAATGTATTGTTTTAATCAAATGTACATAAGGAAATACATAAAATAAACCACAGACTTTGAATGTCATGAGCCTTTTTACTACCAAAAAAGTGTTTTAGTTAAAACTTTACAAGGCATAATTACAAGAAGTCTCAGGTACTGAAGTTTTAAAAACTATTCTATAGGAAAAAGATGTCAAGGGGTTGAAGCAAAATAATGGAATTCCTACAAGGAATACAAGTCCACATTTAAGAGTAGTTATAAATCTGAGAAGACTTCTGGTTTGTTTGTTTGTTGTCTTTTATCCTTCACTCTCACTGCTTTTTACTATGCTTGGGAGTAGAAAAGATGAGTCCAATTTGCCAATAGAAACAAAAAGGATGTGTATTCCTATATACATGAGATTAACTATCTGGTGTGTTTTATGACTTCATGAAAGAGACATACCCTTTGAACTTGTAAGAAGGGAAAACAGACCATCTCAAAACAACTACCTCCACAACTGCAACCTGAATGTTCTAGCTGTGCTAATGACAATACACTCACAGACAACAGGACACTCATTTCCTAACAGTGAGAAGAAACTAGGTAGATTCCCTCATTACAAAATATGCTCAACGTAGGTTGTGTTCAAGGTTTTTAATGCATGTCCAATGGGCCACAGACTCAGGAAAGATGGATGGCAAAACAATAAGTTTTAGGGTAGTGATTTCCATGTCCCAAAAGTTTATATATTTCCTGGAAGACTTTGATTCTTTTTTTTTTTAATTTTTTTAATGCTTATTTATTTTTAAGAAAGTCAGAGAGGCAGAGTGCAAGCTGGGGAGGGGTAGACAGAGGGAGACACAGAACCTGAAGCAGGCTCCAGGCTCTGAACCGTCAGCACAAAGCCCGACGCAGGGCTTGAACTCACAAACCGCAAGATTGCGACCTGAGATGAAGTCTGACACTTAACCAACTGAGCCACCCAGGTGCCCCTGGAAGCCTTTGATTCTTGTTTCCCATCTTTATCTCTCTGAAGTATAGCACCGGATATCAGAGGAACTTCAGATAATTAGTTGGATGGGAGTAACTGGACTCTGAAGGGGCCAATAATATATATATATATTATTATAAATAATATCTTTAAATGTTTATTGTTGGTTTTTTTTTTCATATCATATTTGACAAACCGAACAGATATTTGCTCCAGGAAATTGCTCCGTTCTGACAATGTTGTTTGTATGTTTTTAAGTGAATACTTTGCAACTAAAGAAGCTGCCTGATTCACTTCCACACAGAAAGCTCATAAAAAATTGAAAGGCTTCAATAATTTTAAATCATTCTGCATTGCTCATGGAGATTTAAATTTCAGTGTTAATTTTTTTTTATTAGCACTTTAATTTGGAAGGTACCAAGCTTCTATAAGAATTAAAATTATTGGGGCATTTCAAAATTTTATAAGCTTTCCAGTAAGGTTGTGGTTGTGATTCTGGGCTTGTAAAGTAAAGCACAATTTAAAGTTAATTTAAATTATTTAAGTGCTGCAGACTTCAGGGGGATTGTTTTGTCTTTCAAACTGGAATTCATGATAGAAAATCAGATTCATGTTATAAATAGGAAATACTTTTCTAATAAAACTAGTAATAATTCTGATTCACGTTGAAAGTCAGGTATTTTTTTTTTTGTTAATTAATGTTGACTTGCATTTTGACAATATTATCATTTTTTGCACTGTTAATTTTGGAATTTTATTCCCTAGTGTTTCTCAAAAATTATCATCAAACTATACTGTTTTCTCTACTGGCAGTTCTCAGATATCTGCCCTTAGTCTTGTCTTATTAAACAGCATGATCATGATTTCGATGATGATGCTGGAAAACTGCTTTTCTTATTGTATGACAGAAAATGGGTAGGGATTAATTGATTGAATAAAACTATTGCTATTCAAGAGGGCCTATGACAATGAATTGCATCAAAGAAAATACATTTTAAGAGAATAAACAAAGAATTTCACTTCAATACAAACATCTAATTGGTAAAATTCAGAATAGAGAGAAAATGATAATATATTTAAAAAAGACAAGTTGTTTATTCACCTTTTTTTTTAGAAGTTTACCATGTGTCATGGAAAAAACAACAAAAACCCTAAATACAACTATAATCAAGATCAATATCTGTGTAATTATGTGAATAAGGGACGTGGAAATTCCTCTCATGTGTATAGGTAAGACAACACAGTGAATATGAATTGTTTTTTCTTCTTTCAAATATTTACAGACATCATATTTTAATATTGGAATATGCACATATTATAATTTAAAATTGCAAAAATAAAATCCATGTGAGGAAACCTACATAATTCAAGAGTATTGCACCAAAAAAAAAAAAAGTTCATGGATGTTTAAGTATTTAAAAAAATTTTTTTTAACATTTATTCATTTTTTTGAGAGACAGAGAGTGCGAGCAGGGAAGGGACAGAAAGAGAGGGAGACGCAGAATCTGAAGCAGGCTTCAGGCTCTGAGCTGTCAGCACAGAACCCGATGCGGGGCTCAAACTCACGAACTGTGAGATCATGACCTGAGCCGAAGACAGACGCTTAACCAACTGAGCCACCCAGGCACCCCTAAGTATTTTAAATAATTGAAAAGCCATCATGTGTAAGTGAAATTTATTGTTCGTGTGTTTACTTGGAAAGAGCAAAACTCACTCTGACAACAATCAATCAAATGTCAGAATTCAACTGTACGGCAATGAGAACATACCTAACTAAAATGAAGTGTAGAAAATAAGAGTCCAGCTGGAGCTGTGTCCCTAGGACAAAAGGGAAACAAGTGTTGTGAAAAGCTAGATGATTTTTGCCATGTGCAAATATGTTTTAAAGCTTCAAGAATTTTATGTCAGGTAACTTGGAAATAAGTTGGCTGCATGACATTCTAGGTTCCCTCCAACCTTGAGATTGGAATATAAATTAGAGGACTGAAAATTAATGGTTGCCAATTAAAATGTAATAACTTCTCTACACTGGTCAATGTGTATTTAGGAACAATGATGTATTACTAATATAAAGCTGTTTCACAAATTACGCCAAATTTAGTAGAGTAGAAAAACAATTATTTATAATATCACACATTTTGTAGTTATGAACCTGGGTCTCGCTTAGCTCTATGACTGGCTTAAGGTCTCTCACAAGGTGGCAATCGAGGTGTCAGGTGAGACTGTGGTTTTATTTAAAGGCTCAAATGGAGAAGATTAAATTGTAAGCTAATTCACATGGCTATTGACAGTATTCAGGAACTCATGGGTTTGTACACCGAAGGTCCTAGTTCTTCTGTGATTATTGCCCAAAATTTCCCCCATTTGCATGTCCTCCATGGGGCACTCACCACTTGATAGCTTGTTTCATTTAGAGATAGCAAACAAGAAAGCAAAAGAGAGCACCCAAGACTGAAGCCCACAGTCCTTTAGTAACCTTATCTCAGAAGTGACATCACATCACTTTTGTCATATTCTATTTATTAGAAATGAGTTAATAGGTCCAGACCACATGAACAGGCAAGGACTATACTAGGGCATGTATAGTAGCAGCCACTATTCATTGGGGACCATTTTGTACGCTGCCTACTACAAGCAGATATACTAATTTTGTATATGGAGGGTTTTATCATCATCAAAGCAACTCTAGATTAAAATATGAAGCATGATTGTTTCCTTACACTATATCAAATCTAATAAGTGCTTATAATACTGTTGATAGATTCTGAATAGCTGGGGCACAGATGTAAAACATTTGTTGTACAATTTTTTTTCCCCCTCTGGGAAGTATTTTCAAAGATATTTTGAAAACACTTGGCTTGATTCACTTCTCAAATTTTTTTTTACATTTATTTATTTTTGAGAGACAGAGAGAGACAGAGCGTGAGCAGAGAGAAAGAAGGAGACACAGAATCAGAAGCAGGCTCCAGGTTCCAAGCTGTCAGCACAGAGCCTGACATGGGGCTTGAACCCACAAGCAGTGAGATCATGACCTGAACTGAAGTCGGACGCTTAACTGGCTGAGCCACCCAGGTGCCCCTGCACTTCTGCACTTCTGTTCCACTCTTTTATGATCTCTCTCCATGTCATGGGTATGACACAGGGTTGCAGCAGTGATCTACTCACTTAGAGCTGCACAATTCACATCTTTTTTTTTTCTTCACATCTTGTTTCTGTTTCTTATACCAACATATATTAAAAATTGTTGTATTCATCAAAAAACCTAGCAGAATTATGTATCTAGAAGAGTAACCACAGAGAGTGCCATACTAAATTAGCAAACTAACAACAACACAAAAAACACAGTTCCTCTTTTGCATAAACCTCAGAATTTTTGCAAGTATAGTTTAGCCCTTCAATCAGTTGGTAGAAGAACTGAGGCTTACTTGTATAATATCTCAGTGTATTATAGAGATGAGAAAATTATCTTGTTATTTAATTGGGTAATATTCCATATATATGTGTGTGTATACATTTTTGTGTATATTATCACTTACATATATACACACATACATATAATGTATATATGTGTAGGTCGTATATAGTATACATATGCGTATTATGTATATATAATGTATATATGTATATTATATAACATATGTGCATTATGTATATGTATATTGCATATATTCACATGTATATTTGTGTATATATTAATTTTGTAAATTCTTTACTGGCAATACTTGTAGCTTAGGAATGTAAATATATTTTTAAATGCATTTGAACATTATCATCCTTAGTACAGAAAAAAAAACTTCGTTCCCTTACTTTTTGAATAAATGGAAATCTAAATTATTTTTTATAGTCTACAATCCAACCCATGCTTATTTGAGGCTTATCCATCCTCTTCTTATCCTTCTTCTAACCCTGATAAATTCTATTAATTAAATTAAATCAGGATAACCCCCTACTTTCTCTTCATTTTGGGGGCTGAAGCTAATATACAGCATTTTTGATGTTTTTAAACTTTTATTTTAAACATTTTTATATGTAGAACAAAAGTAAAGAGAATGGGGTAATGAATCTCCATATCTATAATCCAGATTCAATAACTCTCAAGTTTTAAACCTACTTCATCTAGCTTTTGCTATTGTTGTTGACCAGGTACCTTAAGAAAATCCTAATCCTAGGGGTGCCTGGGTGGCTCAGTCGGTTAAGTGTTCAACTTCTGCTCAGGTCGTAATCTCACAGTTCATGGATTCAAGCCCCATGTCAGGCTCTGTGCTGACAGCCCAGAGCCTGGAGCCTGGAGCCTGCAGCCTGCAGCCTGCTTCAAATTCTGGTGTCTCTCTCTCTCTCTACCCTTTCCCTGCTCTCACTCTCTCTCTCAAAAATAAATAAACATTAAAAAAAATCCTAATCCTAGACCTCATCTTTTCCACTTTACATACCTCATTATGCATTTTTTAAAGACTTCTTTGCGTAACCATAGTGATAAAATTATACCTAAAAATTAACAATAATCTCTCCCTATCCATTACATATTAAAATTTCCCTAGTAGTCTCGAATCTGGTATTCTTTTATATGTGTTTATTCAAATCAGGTTCCAAATGAGGTGCATACAATACTTTTGATTATTATATTCCTTAAGTGTTTTTTTCTCTGTGACATTGACTTGTTGAGGAAATTGTGTCAGTTATCCCAGATAATGTCTTGCATTGTGGATTTTTTCCCCTCATGATGCTATTTTACATATTCTTTCATTTCCCATATTTCTTGTAAACTAGATTTTTGTTTAAAGGTTTTATTTGATTGATCCAGGTTTAACATTGTGTGCAAGAATAGATCATGGCTAGTGTGAACGTCACATTACCTCATACTGGGGAGCATATATATCTGACTTTCCCTCCCAATGACTGAAGAGTAATCTGCAGGTTTAGGTGAAGACAGTGAGCTCCCATTTTCCTTACCCTACTTCTCCCCTTAATATTTCATTTCATTTTTTTGTATTTTACTTGAGAGGATACAAAGTGAGTGGGAGAGAGGGGCACAGAGAGAGAGAGAGAGAGAGAGAGAGAGAGAGAGAGAGAGAATCTTAGGCAGGCTCCATGCTGGGCATGGAATCCAACATAGGGCTCGATCCCTGGGATCATGACCTGAGCTGAAATCAAGAGTCAGAGGCTCACCTGGCTGAGCCACCCAGGCGTCCCTAATTTTTATTTACCGATTATCTTTACTGGAATCAATGATTTCATTAAGGGTTGCAAAATTGGCATTTTTCTTACTCTAACATTTTTCCTACATCTATTATCAGGTATTCTATTTTTTAAACATTTTACATTGGCAGCTGAGGCCATATATCAGCCTCTCATGTGTCAATCCCACAGTCGGGAAGCTGGCTACTCCTGATCATGTCATGGAATTTGTGAGAATTTCCTATCACCGAATTTTGTTAAAGATGCAGTATCAGTCATGGTTCAATCAGAGAAGTGGACCCATGAAAGTTATATATAACAAGGCACTTACTATACAAATTTGCTTCGGACAATTGGGGAATTGGTTTAACAATCTATGATCATTTCTTTTGTGTTCTTGGAGGCCTGAAGTAAGCAGATAGGTGATTGGGAAGGGAAGGATAAATTGGTTCTTGGAGGATGAATGGAATCTTTGTTGGTTTCTCATTAACTCCAAGCTCCCAGCCTAGATGATTGCAAATGTCTTTTAGGAGAACCTGGCTGCTTTCCTCATGGAGCTAGGTGCACACCTGGTCCAGTAGAATGGCAGGGGCTGAGGTTGTTGCTTCAAGTCCTGCTCCTGCCCCGCTTAACAAAGTGAGAAAGCAGGTAAGTAACCCACACCCTGAGGGAGAACAGCACTTCAAGCTCTGCTCAAACCTGAAGAGTAGAACAAGAATATAGCTGCCACTTCACCTCTGTCTTCCAACCCTTCCCTGGACTCCACAAAGAAAGACATTCTGGCAAACAAAATTTAAACTTAAATTGATACAATACAGATCCACCACAAATGTCATTCATTCCATGATTTTTTTTTAACTATCCCAATTGATGTGCTTTATTCAAGGAAGTATGTGGGAGAGATTCATGCAAGATGCGTGCTTTGTCCCTATGTCCATCCCTTTTCTTAAAGTAATGAGAAAACTAATACAAATAAAAGAACAATAGCATTGACAAGCATTTGGAATTATGAGAAGCTGATGCTACAAATGAAACAAAAATGAAAAACACTCTCTTATATGATTTCATTTGCTTTTACAAGATGATAAAGGCATACTGGCTAAAATCATTGGTTTCTGAATCACACAGACTGGAATTTGAATCAGAGCCTTGTTTTGGGAAACCATAAAAACTTCAGGTTTTTCTCTTACAACTATTGAGATAATAATACCAATCTTTCAAGGTTACTGTGTAAAAGAAATGAGATAATGTAGGTATATTGGCTGTGCATACTGTTCCATAAATTATAGTTTTAAAACTTATTCTTATTACTGTTGTGCACACATATTTAGAACATCTAGTGATTATAGAATACTGAGGTGCTGACCTGAGGTCATTAGCCTGAGGTCACAATCTGATGGGTACTAGACATTACTCACTTAATTCAGAATTGGACTAAGAAAGACTATCTGTCATTCCTGCAATCTTCCATCATGATAGGATAATTACTGAAGCCACATTTCTACCTTCAAAATACATATATCATAGAGAAAAAAATCAAAAGCTTTATTGAAGTCAAAATATATCACATTTCGTGCTTCCTCCTATCTACAAAACCTGTCATTCTGTCATTGATAAAACTTAGAATTTTTTTCACAATTTATTCTCCTAAAGCCATGATGGTTTTTATAGTGTAACCTATGATTTCTTGGTATGTGCAAAGCTATTACTTGGCTACCCTTTGTCAAGTATCTAGTAAATGAAGTACACTATAATTTTTAGTATGTGGTCACCTTACTTAAAAAAAATGAAGTTCAAGTGTTTTCTCTAAGAATATTCCAATTTTTCAAAATGTAAAATTGTTCTCTCATACTAATAAGGTTCTTTATTACTAAGTTTCCAAATCTACATGAGTGCAGTTTTTTAACACAGCTCCTTTATTTTTATGCTTCAGATTAAAGTAAGAAAAATGAGACCTGAAGTAACTAATTCACTCCCAAATATTGGCTAAATGCCTGCCTTGTGATAGACACTATATTATGTTAGGTAGTTACAAGAAAAGGTGGTTAAAAAAAAAAGAAAAAAAAATCCTGCTCACAAGGAAATAGTCATGTGGAAGAGACAAGACTAGTACACATTTATCCAAAATCCCAGACTATCTGTGAAGAAAACCTCTGATATAAGTTTTAATATAAAAAATGTGAGATTACAGAAAGGTAGCAATTATTTTTACTATCAAGTTTTCAAAAGATGTTGCTGAGGTAGTAACTTTTAATTTGAGTTTTAAAGAAGGTTTTTTGATAGGTATAAAAAGGGTAGTAAAGTCCAAGCAGAGATGTCAGAATGAATTAAAGTACAGAGTACAAGGTATGCCTATCTGCCTTGTACAGAGTATGTTGAGGGTCTTATCTTTATCATATGGCCAGGCAAGTCTGTGAACTGTCCGTGCAAAGACACAGGAAAGTCCCTAAAACAGAGATAAATTTAGAAAGCATGAGAAAATTTTAAAAACTATAATGTAAATTAGAAGCAGGATTGGATTTTTGGCAGGTTTAAGATACTCAACAAGAACAATAATCACAGGGAAAATGTGAAGTAAGTCTCTTGAGAACTTAATATACAACAAGCTTGCAAATGAAGAAACACGTCATAGATGTTGGAGCAGAGCTTTTATTAATGCAGAATTATGTTCTGCATATCAGCTTTTTTTGTACAAAATACCCTTCCATTTAAAGCCCAGGTGTTCTTAAGTAGCTTAACACTGACAGTCTTAGATGCAAAATTTTTCAAGTATACTATTTACCAATAAGTGGTCTTCTTCAGGAGAAACTTGATTACATAATTGTAGAGCTAGGAAGGAAGTGGTGGTATATAAAGCTAGAAAGTATATTTCAACCATATTTGGAGAAGTTTATAAGAAGTTCTTTCTTGATATATTTGACCAACACATGGCACTCCTTCAATAAGGACTCCCTCTGGAAGGAGAACTTTGGCTCCAATGCTGTTTTTATATGTAATTCTACCCATCTGAGCTGGTTGATCCTTACTGTTGATCCTTACTGTGGTTCTCAGTTATTCCATCCTCCAAGTGTGTGAGAATTAGAAATCAACTTAATCTTTGACAATTACTTGATCTAAGGATTTGTACAATGTGAGGCAGCTTTCTTTCATCATGAACACAGAGAAACAAAGTCAAACAGTAGGATAAAAGAATGATCTAGACACAAAGAAAAAATAAAGGAAGAGAATCTGTGGGTCCAGAAGAAAGACTCAGAAGGCATATGGGACTTATTCCAATTCCTTGTTATCTCCAACCATCCCTCCTACTCTGTAGTGTTTTGAATTTCCTATTTATCCCCCTATCCTCAATATGTAGTTCTATTTTAAATATACTAGATCAAGAAATTTTCTATTACTTTAACCAGGCAGGGAAAGTCTCCCTTTGCCCACATAGGCTGAGAATTTTAATACTTATTTCATAGGAACTGAACTATTTAAGAAGTATATGTTATAATTATAATAGTTTTACTAATTATCTTATTGATTCTCTTTCTCTTACCCTAAGAGTCTAACATTGAAAGCTCTTCATGCAGATTTAAATAACCAATGTGAAAACCACGAAGAGAAAGGGATTTGATGTGTTTAAGAAACTGAGATAGATAAGAGCAGTATGGCTAAATCGTAATGAGCCAAAAAGAGTAGAAGTAGATGATATTAGACAGTGGACAGAGGCCAGATAATGCATGAACTTTTCAGCCACAGGAAAAATTAACATAGTAACTCTTACACAAACCAAAGGGAATATACTGAAGATTTTAAGCTGAAAGTAACATGATATATATATCACACTACCATGTTACTATATGTGTGTGTTAATATATATATATATATTATATATATATATATATATTATATATATTATATATATATATATTAAACTTACCCTGGTTGCTAGATAAAGGAGATCACATAATAAAATACTCTTCTGATAGTAATAATCATATGAACTAAAGGGGTGTCACTGGAAGTTAAAATAAATGAATGTAGTTCAGATGTATTTTAGATCTAGAGTTATGAAGATTTGATGACAGACTGGCTTAAATAACAGTTATTTAATGCACAGATTGGGCCACTGAATAAAGCCTACTATCATTTACTAATGCAGGGAATTCTGAGAGAAGAACAAGTTAGCAACAGAAAATAAAGAGATACTGATTACAAAAATATTGAAAATACTACTGGCCTCTTCCTATAGAGTTGTCAAAAGGAAACTGTACACATTGAGAACATAGCTTAGAATTGAGGTCAAAGAGGTAGATGTAAAATTTGAATCACCGGCATAATATCTGCATAGTATTTACATACATTTAAATGGATGGAGTTCCCTAGGAGGAATTTGTAGAGACAGAGGATAAAAACCCGAATAGAATCAAGTTATGAAAAACTCCAAAATGTTGAGTTTGTGGATACACATTACAGTCAGAAAGTGAGACAGAAAGAAGTAATCGTAGACTAGAAAGAAAATCATGTAAGGCAAGAGAGAAGACCTTTTAAAGAGGGAAAGAGTGGTCTCCTGCCTTGAATGCTGCTGACAATATAGTAAGATGAAGACCACATTTTAAAAAATATCTATTGAACTTGGCATCATAAAAATGATAAGTTTTCAAAATCCATGTTTCCATAAAAACATGAAGATGGATGACTGATTTGAGTGAGTTGGTAAAAAACAGGATGTAAAGAAATGAAGCCAACCTAAGTTGTCAACTGATTTGTGACGGCAACTAGTTATTAGATGTAGTTAAAACAGGCAGTAGAGAAATAATGTATTCTATGGAGGGGTATTTGATGTTAGGATTTGTTTGTCCCTGAAATGAATGATATTAGAAATTGCTTTTATGCTGAGGGGGATAAGAAAAGTACAAAAAAACCCCAATAGTCTTGCAAGATAGAGAAGGAACAACTGAAGTGGGAAGAAAAGAGATTATGGTACGTAACTTCTAAGATTGTTGCCAATTACAACTGCCTCCTGATACTATTCACACCATTATGTAGACCCCTCATGTAGTTTACCAGGATGGTCTGAGTGACCAATAGAATATGCATAAGTGATATGTCATAAAAATTGAATTACTGAGGCCCACGTCAGATCTTATGAAAATGAATTTCTCAAAATGGGAACCAATGTTTTGCATTCTCTTACAAGCTCTCAAAACAATGTTTCCATAGTACACACAAGAAAATATAAAAATTGTTGCACTGCAGAGAGGAGGGCATTAAAATTAAAGGAGGTAATGACATTAGTTGCATGCAACTCTTGCTCCTGCTTGAAATGCTTTCTCAAGATTAGATCACATTCTTTACCCCAACAAATTGATTGATTACATAATGGCTTAAGTTTATCCTTTCTGTATCTTAGACCACACAAATGATATTAGATGGTATCATTGGGGTAGACTGCATAGAGCCGGATACTTTTTTTTAAAAAATCCAGTCTAATAACCTGTGCCCTTGGTTGTATCTTAACGCATTCTCAGTTAATGGTATTACTGATATATTTGAATGTACTTATGTCTGCTATTTTTCACTTTGCTTTCTATATGGTCATGTCTTTCTTGTTCCTCCTTTCCTGTTTTACTAATTCTTTAGTGCCAAGTAAATATTTTCTAGTGTAACATTTAATTCCTTTAATGATTTTTTTCAGTATTTTTTTAAAATCATTTGTTCAGTAGTTGTCCTAGGGTTTCCCATATACATCTTAAGTGGTCAGAATCTATTTCTAATTTGTATTAATTTGATTTGAGTAAGATATATATAAACATTATTCCTACATAGCTCTATTCCATTTCTGCTTTTTGTGATATTTTTCTTACACATGTCTTTATATAAATCAAACAATACAGTGTTACAATTTTACCTTATATAATTGTATGCCTTTTAAAGCAATTGGGGGTAGAAAGAAGAGCAAGTATGTATTTATGATGTTTGTTATAATCTTTTTATTTACTGTTTCAGGTTCTCTTTATTTGTTCCTGTGGATTCAAGTTACCATCTGATGTCACTTCCTCACAGCCTTTCTCCTGCCCACATCCTCTGGGCTGTTGTTAGCAAATATATTACATTTTTATATGTTAGAGGCTTAGTAACACAATTATACACTTTAAAAAATTCAATTGATTTTTAAATTACTTAAAGGAAGCAAAGAAAATAAATACTCATCTAAACACTAATTTATAACCACACAATTACCTATACTGGTGCTTTTGGCTTTTTCCTGTGAATTCAAATTACTGTATGCGGTCACTTGTTTCAGCCTAAAGAATTTCCTTTGGTATTTCTTCTAAGGCAGGTTCACTAGCAGCACATTCTCTCAGTTTGTGTTTATATAGGATTGGCTTTATTTTACCTTCATTTTATGAAGTTGTTCTGGATATAGCATTCTTGTTTGATTTTTTTTTCTTTTTCCCTCAGCATTGTGAACGTGTCATCCTATTGATTTCTTGCCTCCATGACTACTGATGAGTAGTCAACTGTTAAATCTTATTGAATGTTCCTTTGTAAGAGACAAAAACTTTGGCCTTTAGCATTTTGAGTATGATGTATCTGGATGTGGGTCTCTTTATGTTTCTCCTACCTGGAGTTTATATTAATATTTTTTGTTGTGTAGATTCATGTTTTGAATCAAATTTGGTAAGTTTTCAGGTATTCATTTTTCTAATATTATTTTCTGCTCATTTCTCTCTCTCATCTCCTTCCAGTTCTCCCATTATACATATGTTGGTGAGCTTTATGATGTCCCACATTAAAAAAAATTTGTTTTGAGTTTATTTATTTTGAGAGGGAGAGAGAGAGCATGAGTGTGCACAAGTGGGGGAGGGGCAGGAAGGAGAGACAGAATTTCAAGCTCGATCTGCACCATCAGTGCACAGCAGTGCACAGCATGATGCAGGGCTCAAACTCACAAATCATGAGATCATGATCTGAACCGAAATCAAGAATTGGATGCTTAACTGACTGTGCCACCCAGGCACCCCAATAATGTCCCACATTTTTTGATTTGCAGTTTCCAATGTTGGACCTCTGCACTTTGAACAAGTTTGCACAAATGCAGTCAGGGCCTTCGTGTTCTAAGTGTTCTGAACCTGACATAGAGCCTCTGCAATATGAGTGGGACTGTGCAGAAGACAATCCCTGACCTGGCTATACTCACCAGGAATTTAGTTTCTGCCACTGTAGTTATAGTGATGGAAACTGCTGGCCACTTTTCCATTACAAGGAAGAAGCCATGGCCTTGACTGGGAACAAGGGGAACATCCTGTATTCTTGATGCACCTGCCTAGAGTTTGCATCATGCTGAGTTAAGAGGAGGACAGAAACAGTGGATCTTGTTTGAAATGTCACAAATTCTCTCCATTCTTATGAAGTTTTAGCAGATTTTCTTGAATAAATATTTCTTTCTTTTCTGTATGTCCTTATGACAATTTCAAAAGCCTTTGAATGACTGCATTTTAAAAAATATTATCTTCTCTAATTATGCTTGTTTTACTAGAGAGCAGTTCTATGTATCTACTTGCACTGCCATTCTGAAAGTCTTCTATTATAATTTATCCCTGTCCTTATTAGTACTCACCATTTACCATTCTGCCTTAAACTTTGACTAATTTTATGTGAACTGAATATAGCATCTGAAATTACCAGAATCAAAAGAATTGAAGCACTTCATTGATTCATGAATGTACCAGTTCCCAAACCCACTGGGTTGTCTTTAAGACTATGATCCTGGCTAAGAGGCTTACCTTTTTTCTTCTGCATAACTATGCTAAGCTCATCTCATTTCAGGCACACTCCATTCCATTCCTGTCTCCTCTCCCCTCCATATAAATACATAGATGTAGATACAGATATGGGTCTTAAGGACAAAAAACATTTTTCAGTGATAGTACAAGAGAAATTTATGAACGGTAAGAAATATCTTTCTTATTGCCATATCTCTTGGTAGTTATTAATTTATGTCAGTGTTCCTAAAACTATAATTTATATACTAGTTCCTTGGAGATGTTGTTAAAAACCAGATTGTAATTTTTAAAATGTGAGTTGGGGCCTACGACTCTGTAGTTTTAAAAAAGCTTTCAAGCAATCCCCCTATGACTAGTCTGCTAGTCACATGTAGAGTGGTAAGGCTTAATGTCATCATATAGAACATTATCTCTTTTAATTATTCTTCCTTTTAAATTACATATACTTATAACTGACAATAAGAAAAAATGGATTCCATACTTCACTATGTGTCCCTAATAACTGGTAATTTAGCTCCTCTAATAACTGTTAATTAGCTACTTAAAAAAACTGCTGAGTTTTAATATTATCAATTATATGGTCCTTATTGACTTTTTAGGCAAGAAGGCATTCTTTTCTCTCTCTCACTCTCGCTCTCGCTCTCTCAGCCTGAATGAGATTCAGTGGGATAGGACTATTTCTTTAACATCGGGATGGAGGAATGAAGAGAACATAGTTTGTTTTTGTTTTGAACAGAGTTAATTTTTTAAACTTTAACAGAGGAATTTATTTAAATATTTTAAAGATATTTTTAAAATAGTATGCTTATATTAAATTTAATTTACCGATTTTTTTCTTTTATTTGTGTTGATTATCAAGATCCTGGAGGGTCAATTCTCTAGTATTAAGTAATTTACTATTTTATCAGTGAAGGGTAGAGACAAGGCATTTAACTATAGCCTTTGAGGGTCTATTGTAAATGGTAAACCAACTGAATACCACTGAATTAAAACATCAAATAGACAATGGGTGTCAACAATCTTAAGTTGTAATTAGGACCCTTTCTTAGTAAAATATAAGTTGGTAAGAATAAGTGTAAAAAAAAATGTAAATTTTACCGCAGAAATTCCAAAGGCTATCAGAGAATGCAGTTTCAAATGTTATTTATCTTATGAGATGAGGCACCTGGGTGGCTGAGTCAGTTAAGCATCTGACTTCAACTTAGGTCACGATCTCATTGTTCCTGAGGTCGAGCCTCACTTTGAGCTCTGTGCTGACAGCTCAGTGCTTGGAGCCTGCTTCAGATTCTGTCTCCTCCTTTCTCTGCCCCTCCTCCACTCATACTCTGACTTTCTCTTTCTCCCTCTCCCTCCCTCTCTCTCTCTCTCTCAAAAATAAATAAACATTTAAAAAAAGTTTATTTATCTTAACAGAGAAATGTGGAAGAGAACCGTAAGTTCTACATTTTATAAATTAGTGTGCTGAGCTCAGTATATGTTACAATTATTAGAACATATTTGAGAAGTATCAAAGAACTTTATTTTGTGAATAAATATCTAATTTGATTAACATAATTTGATTTAATTTGCTAAATATCTAACACTATTGAATTTAACTTAAAACTTTACATAATTACATTTCATTTGTAATTCATTTTTCAAAATAGCTGTTTAGATTTCAATTCATAGTAATTGAATAGTAGTAATTGAATAGTAATTCATAGTAAAAGAAATGTCATTCTTTGATGATAATTTAATATATCAATCACCAGTACAGTATCTGATACTGCAGATAATGTTTATCAAAAGACAAATAAATGATTTAATATATAAAATGATACAATGTACACTTTATTTGAAAAGAGATAATGTTTAACTTATCATTCCTGAACCAATTATCTCTCAAATTTAGTGGCAAATAATGCATATTTATTATCTTAAAATTTTTATTGATCATAAGTCTTGGACATGGCATAGCTGGATATTCTACAAGGCTGCAGTTGAGGGCTTTCTCTCATTTGAGGACTGACCAGGAGAGGATCCATCGCCAAGTTTATGTAGTTATTGGAAGAATTCACTTCCTTGAAGACTATTGGACTGAGGGCCCAGCTTCTTGTTAGCTGTTGGGCAAAGGCTACCTTTAGTTCCTGGTCATGTGGCCTTCTCTACAGGTAGCTCACAATATGGTGGCTTACTAAAATGGATAGAGAGTATCTCCTGGCAAGTGAGTAACAATCCTACGTTATGTAATCACAGAGGCAGGTCCTATATACTCTCAAGTAGAAAACACAAAATCGTTTAAGCACCAGGGTTTGAAGATCTTGGTACAATCTTAGAGTTGTCCTTCATAGTCAATGAAAATAGTTTTCTTTGTAATTGTTATGCATAACTCTCCCATGCTAAAAAGTAAACTACATGAGCACAGAACTTTATCCACTTTAGTTCTGTATTCTCAGAAGTTGTAACGGTATGTCTTCAGTAGTAGACGCTCAGTCAATATTTCCTGAATGATAAAATGGTAAGTTACATTTTTCTCAAAAGAATATCATATGCCTTTGAACTGCAATAATAAGTAGTCAGTATCATGTAGTGACTGTATAAACTCTGAGTCAGACTCCTTTAACTAGAGCTCTTCTTGATGATATTATACTGATGATATTAAAACATTATGTATTAATTTTAACATAATTTAGGGTAATTATATTATCTGAACTAAACAATTTACACAGTTATGCTAAGAAAGGTATACCAAATACACGCCTACACTCTCATTCAAAATGTGATAAAATTTAGTTATTTTATACTAAGTGAATAGATCTTTCTCACCTTTCAAATGAGAGAATGGATTCCATAATGATATGGTCTTTTCTAGTTAAAAAGCAAAAAGCAGGATTCTCAAGGCAATCAAACCAAATACTGCCATAAAATGGCTTAAATTTTCTAAACCTATGAAAATAAATATCTAATGTATGAGGAAATTAGTACCTACAAGTTTTATCCCACATATTTCTGTTTTAGCTTCCAGGGGAAAAAACAGTATTCATTTTATGTCTGTTAAAGTAGCCCCCCAAACCCCTCTATTTACACACTGTAACCAAATATTTGTTCAACTGGCAACATAAACTCTTATCTGATATCACTATCCTCATCAGCAAAATAAAACTTGCATTACATTTATCTTACCTAAAAAAATTACTTTAAGGGATGTTATAAGGCACTTCCCAATCAATTCTTCTTTCTCTATATAAATGAGAAAATGGTTACCCATCACAAATCTGTTACAGCTATCGCTTTCTCATACAGAGTGAACAATCAAGCCTCTCGAACTCTCAGATTAGAAACAATTCTCCTGATTAGTTTGTACATGTGGCACCTCCCTGCTGTAATACAGAAGGGTGACCCTCGTGAGTGCTCTCATTAAACAATGAGCAAACAGCTGGAAATTACCTTCTCCAAACAAAATGTATATTGTATCAGTTTTCACAAGTAAGAAGTTGCCTGCCAGGAAGACCCTGACCAAATCAGAGTCAAATCAAGAGATATCAATCATTAGGCTTAGGAAATCAGTCTAAAAAGAGCTGAAAGTGGCTTCAGAATTCACTGAAGCAGCCTCCACAAGAGATTTTTTTTTAGAAGGCAAAACAAAACAAAATAAAACAAAACTGGATGTTTCTTATACCTTCCTTGAAGAGAATCAAAGACTGAATGAGGTTCATGACCATCTTTCCATTCAGCAAGTTTCTGCCTTAGGAAATACCAATGTCTTTACTGAAGTTAAAAAAAAAAAAAAAATAGGTTGCAGCTAATGTGATGAATTCAATACAAACTACTAGTATTTTCACTCAGAGTTGATAATTTTTAATGAGGACCATTTGTCTCTATCTGGTTCCTCAAGGCTGTTTCTAATGACCCAGCTCCAAATGGAGAGTAATCTCATCAGATTGAGGTTCAGTGCAGCCAGTCCTGTGGCCATTTGGCATTTCTAGGTTTCCCTTAAAGAGTTCTGATTGTCAGCAGGAATAAAGAGTTGGAACCTAGATACAAACAAATCGTCTGAGATTGCTCATCAAAAAAGAACCTTGGCAAGTCCAAATTCAAGGCAGCAGGAACACCATGGAAGGGACTGGCAGCCTAATTAGGGAGGGTGGTTATATTCAGGTTCAGTCTGTGCCAAATGCATTGTTTTGCACAGTCCTCGACCCCTTTCTTACTTTTTCTTACATGAATCTCATTAGGAACAGTTCACTCTGTAACACTGACTTATCACCCTCTTACTTTTTGGTCAGTTATATTGTAAATATAAGAACCCTAGAATGATAAACATTTCTAAATGATTAACAAGTGAGATTTTTGTGTGGATTTTCATCTCTTATTTATACTGTGCTCTAAATGGTAAGTTGTTACTATAGGACTGACTGCTACTGCCTCTGTTAATTTTCCTAGCAACCACAGTTGATAGGGGCTTATGACAGGACAATATTTTTATAAAGTATAGCCCCCAAAATTACTATGCATAAAACTTTTGTATACAGAAACATAGTTATTGGGGTGAATTACGTTGTCAACCAAGCTAGAAAACACCTTCTGTTAACGTATTGAGAGTGTCCATCTGAGTTCTGAAAGAAATCTTAAGATGTCCTGGCCTCCATGCCAACTCTTTACTAGCCTGTTATCTGTGAAGAATGGAAAAGAGCACCCTTTAGTATTACTTTTTAAATTAATTCTATTTTTCATTTGTAGGTATCAGAATATATAAAAGCTAGAGTTTTAATAAGCTCTTTTTGGGTCATGTTCACACCCAAAAAATAAACTGCTGGAGTAACATCTAAGTACACAATCAACTATCTAAAGTTTAGACTCTGTGCCTGTAACTCAGTATAAGTAAATATACCAGTATCAGGGATGAGAGAAGTGGCATCGCTACATATTTCTCAGATACTAGAATAATAATCAGAGGGAGTGCCTGGTGGCTCAGTCGGGTAAGTGTCTGACTTTGGCTCAGGTCGTGGTATCACGGTTCATGGGCTTAAGCCCCATGTGGGGCTCTGTGCTGACAGCTGGCAGCTGTCTCCCTGCCTCTCTGCCCCTTTCCTACTCAAGCTCTATCTCTCTCTGTCTCTCAAAAATAAACATTGAAAAAAAATTAAATAATAATAAAAAGCAGAGAATATTAGAAATCATTTTATTCAAGAACTTAGTAGAAATGGACAAATTTCTTGAAATTTGCAAACTATGAAGGGCTCTCCAGAAAAAGTAGATAACACAAAAATCCATATTATCTATTAAAGAAATTGAGTTTTTAGTTAAAACCTTCTCCACAAAGAAAATTTCAGCCTCATATGGATCCAATCGTTAACTCTACCAAACACTTAAAAATAATAAAAGCAATTCTACCTAAAGCCTCCCAGAAAATTAAAGGGAAGGGAGTAATTCTCAAATCACTGTATGAGGCCTGCACTATTTCAATAAAGATGTTCTAAGAAAAGAAAACTAAGTCCAATAGTCCTCATAAACATAGATGCCAAAGCTCTTAGGAATTTGTTACCATATTATATCTAGCAATATGTTAAAGAAAAAAGTAACACATATTACTAAATAAGGTTTAATCAAGAAATGTAAAGTTTGTTTAACTTTAATAAATCAATGTAATATACCATATTCAATGAAAGAGAAAAAAATCTGATCATCTCAATATACACTAAAATAGTGTTTCACAAATTCAGCATTGATTGTTGATAAACTCTGAGCACACTATGAATAGACTGGAACTTTTCCAAACTGATAAATGTATCTGTGTAAAATATACTGTTAACATCTTACTCAGTGGTAAAAGACTTAATCTCTTCTAAGATCAGGAATAAAGCAATGATGTGCACCCTCATTATTTTCTTGCACATTGTACTAGAGATTCTATGTTATGAAATAGGACAAGAATAAGCACCAAAGTCATCTAGATTTATAGGAAAAAATAAAACTGTCTTTATTCACAGACAACATGATTGTGTATAAAATCCATTAGAATCTACAAAAAAAGCCTATTAGAATTGGTAAGTGAATTTATCAAGGTGGCAAGATAAAAGACCTGTAATATGAAAAAGCAATTTTAAAGTCTATAATTTATCAAAAAATACTTTGAAATTTAAATGAAAATAATAGAGGGAGCCAAACCATAAGAGACTCTTAAAAACTGAGAATAAACTGAGGGTTGATGGGGGGTGGGAGGGAGGGGAAAGTGGGTGATGAGCTTTGAGGAGGGCATCTGTTGGGATGAGCACTGGGTGTTGTATGGAAACTAATTTGACAATAAATTTCATAATAAATAAATAAATAAATAAATAAATAAATAAATACATAAATATGGAAACCAATTTGACAATAAATTTCATAATAAATAAATAAATAAATAAATAAATAAATAAATAAATAAATAAATTGTTAACCCTTAGAGGTTAATGTATGTCTTGACTAGAATGTGGGAAGGATTGTTCTAATCTCCCCTCTGATATACAGATGGCACCACTTTAGGTATCTACCCTTTGACCTTACCACAATTCAGTATAGAATATGTGGATTAAGGTCCAGACTTTGCAGAGAATAGGGGCAAAGTACCTGGATAGTTTTCTGCCTGATCTACTCTGTCAGTAAGTTATCCTAAATAAAACTCTATAAATGATATGTAGTGACTTGCTTTGTTTTTCAGTTTCAAAATGCCTTCTCAGTTTGGAGGATATTTACTGTCCCTCCTCCGCCTTCCACCTTGAATTCCAAAAACTATATTGCTGAGATAAATAAAGGAAATCTTTAATAAATGGAATATATATACATATATATACACACACACATAAGCATATATATACATATATGTATATATGTATTTTAATATCATATTTTGATGTATACTTTTTAAAATTTAAATCCAAGTTACTTAACATGTAGTATAATAATAATGTTTTTAGGAACAGGATTTGGTGATTCATCACTTACATATAACATTCAGCGTTCATCCTAATGGTGTCCTCCTTAATGCCTTTTGCCCAATACTCTGACAGTAACCCTCAGTTTGTTCTCTGTATTTAAGAGTCTCTTATGGTTTATCTACCTCTCTGTTTTTACATTATTCTTCCTTCACTTCCTTTATGTTCATCTGTTTTGTATATTAAATTCCACATATGAGTGAAGTCATATGATATCTGTCTTTCCCTGACTCACTTATTTTGCTTAGCATAATACACTCTAGGTCCACCCAAGTTGTTGCAAATGGCAAGATTTCATTCTTTTTGATTGCCAAGTAATATTCCATTGTGCATGTGCATGTGCGTGTGCATGTGTGTGTACAGACACCACTTCTTCTTTATCCATTCATCCGTCGATGGACATTTCGGCTCTTTCCATACTTTGGCTATTGTTGATAGTGCTGTCATAAACTTTGGAGTGCAAGTGCCCCTTCATGTCAGCACTCCTGTATCTTCTGAATAAATACCTAGTAGTGCAATTGCTGGGTCAGAGGGTAGTTCTATTTTTAATTTTTTGAGGAACCTCCATATTGTTTTCCAGAGTAGCTGAGCCAGTTTGCATTCCCACCAGCAATGCAAAAGAGATCCTCTTTTTCTGTGTCCTCGCCAACATGTGTTTTTGCCTGAATTGTTAATGTTAGCCATTATGACAGGTGTGAGGTGGTATCTCATTCTGGTTTTGATTTGTATTTCCCTGATGATCAGTGATGTGGAGCATTTTTTCATGTGTTGGTTGGCTATCTGGATGTCTTTGGAGAAGTGTCGATTCATGTCTTTTGCCCATTTCTTCACTGGGTTATTTGTTTTTTGGGTGTTGGGTTTGATAAGTTCTTTATAGATTTTGGATACTTACCCTTTACCTGATATGTCATTTGCAAATTACTTCTCCCATTCCTTTGGTTGCCTTTTAGTTTTGCTGATTGTTTCCTTTGCTGTGGTGAAGATTTTTTTCTTGAGGAGGTCCCAAAGTTCATTTTTGCTTTTTTTTTATTTGGGTCTGGAGACATGTCAAGTAAGAAGTTGCTTCAGCTGAGGTAAAAGAGGCTGTTGCCTCTTTTCTCCTCTAGAATTTTATTGGCTTCCTGTCTTACATTTTGGTCTTTCATCCATTGTGAGTTCATTTTTGTATATGGTGTAAGAAAGTGGTGCAGGTTCATCCTTCGGCACATTGTTGTCCAGTTTTCCCAACACAATTTGCTGAAGAGACTGTCTCTTTTCCATTGGATATCTTTCTTGCTTTGTCAAAGATTAGTTGGCCATACGTTTGTGGGTCCATTTCTGGGCTCTCTATTCTGTTCCATTGATCTATGTGTCTGTTTTTGTGCCAGTACCATACTCTCTTGATGATTACTCCTTTGAAATACAGCTAGAAGTCAGAATTGTGATGTCTCCAGCTTTGGTTCTCTTTTTCAGGATTTCTTTGGATATTTGGAGTCTTTTCTGGTTCCATACAAATTTTAGGTTTGTTTGTTCTAGCTCTGTGAAGAATGCTGGTGTTATTTTGATAGGGATGCACTGAATATATAGATTATTTTGGGTAGTATCGACATTTTAACAATATTTTCTCTTCCAATACAAAAGCATGGTATGTTTTTCCATTTTTTTCTTTGTGTCTTCAATTTCTTTCATAAGCTTTCTATAGTTTTTGTTGTGTAGATATTTCACCTGTTTGGTTAGGTTTATCCCTAGGTATTTGATGGATTTTGGTGCAGTTGTAAATGGGATCAATTCCTTGATTTCTCTGATGATGCATTATTGGTGTATAGAATTGCAACCAATTTCTGTACATTGATTTTATGTCCTGCATATGTGCTGAATTCATGTATCAATTCTAGCAGTTTTTTGGTGGAGTTTTTTGGGTTTTCCACATAGAGTATCATGTTGTCTGTGAAGAGTGAAAGTTTGACTTCCTTCTTGATGATTTGGATGCCTTTTGTGTGTGTGTGTGTGTGTGTGTGTGTGTGTGTGTGTGTTGTCTGATTGCTGAGGCTAGGACTACCAACCTTATGTTGAATGACACTGGTGAGAGTGGACATCTTTGTCATGCCAGCCTTGCTAGTATCTTGTTGAGAATTTTTGCATCCATGTTCATCAGGGAAATTGGTCTGTAGTTCTCCTTTTTTAGTGGGGTCTTTGGTTTTGGAATCAAGGTAATGCTGGCCTTGTAGAATGAGTTTGAAAGTTTTACTTCCATTTCTATTCTTTTGCAATAGCTTCAAAAGAATAGGAGTTAACTATTCTTTAAATGTTTCATAGCATCTCCTGGAAAACCATCCAGACCTGGACTCTTGTTTGTTTGGAGATTTTTGATTACTGATTCAATTTCTTTACTGGTTATGGGCCTATTCAAATTTTCAATTTCTTCCTGTTTCAGTTTGGCAGTCCATATGTTTCTAGGAATTTGTCCATTTCTTCCAGATTGCCCAATTTGTTGGTATTTAATTGCTCATAAAATTCTTGTATTATTGTTTGTATGTCTGCAGTGTTGGTTGTGATCGCTCCTCTTTCAGGATTTTATTTATTTATTTATTATTTCAGGATCGCTCCTTTTTCTTTTTGATCACACTGGCTAGGGGCTTATCAATTTTGTTAATTCTTTCAAAGAATCAGTTCCTGGTTTCATTGATTCTTTCACTGATTCAAAGAATCAGTTCCTGTTTTGTTGTTGTTGTTGTTGTTGTTGTTGTTGTTGTTGTTTCTTTGTTTTAGATAACATTGAGTTCTGCTCTAATCTCTATTATTTCCTGTCTTCTGCTGGTTTGGGGCCTTTTTTGGTGTTCTTTTCCCAGCTCTTTTAGGTGTATGTTTGGTTGTGTATTCGAGACCTTTCTTCCTTCTTTAGGAAGGCCTGAATTGCTATATACTTCACTCTTATGACTGCCTTTGGTACAACCAGGAGGTTTGGGGCTGCCATTTTATCATTTTAATTTGCTTCCATGTACTTTTTAATTTCCTCTTTAATTTCTTGGTTAGTCATTTCATTCTTTAGTAGGCTATTCTTTAGTGTCCGAGTATTTGTTGTCTTTCCAAATATTCTCTTGTGGTTGATTTAGAATTTCATAGCATTGTGGTCTGAAAATATGCACAGTATGATCTTGGTATTTTTGAGCTTGTTGAGGCCTGATTTGTGTCCCAGTATGTGATCTATTCTGGAGAATGTTCCATATGCACTCAAGAAGAATGTGTATTCTGCTGCTTTAGGATGAAACATTCTGAATATATCTGTTAAGCCCATCTGGTCCAGTGTGTCATTCAAAGCCATTGTTTCCTTATTGATTTTCTGCCTAGATTATCTGTCCATTGCTGTAAGTGGGGTGTTGAAGTCCCTTACTACTATGATATTATTGTCAATGAGTTTCTTTATCTTTGTGATTAATCGATTTAAATATTTGGGTGTTTCACATTGGGGTCATAAATAATTACCGTTGTTAGATCTTCTTGGTGGATAAATACCTTAATTATGCTATATTGTCTTTCTTCATCTCATTACAGTCTTTATTTTAAAATCTAGTTTGCCTGATAAAAGTATGGCTACTCCAGCTTTCTTTTAATGACCATTAGCATGATAGATGGCTCTCCATCCGCTTACTTTCAATCTGAAGGTGTATTTAGGTCTAAAATGAGTCTCTTATAAGCAACATATAGATGGGTCTTGTTTTCGTATCCATTCTGATACCCTATGTCTTTTGATTGGAGCATTTATTCCACTGACATTTAGAGTGAGTACTGAAAGATATGAATTTAATGCCATTGTGTTGTCTGTAGAGTTGATGTTTCTGGTGATGTTCTCTGGTCCTTTGTAGTCTTTGTTACTTTTGGTCTTTTTTACTTTGTTTTGTCTTTTCTCCACTCGGAGAACCCCCCTTAAAATTTCTTGTAGGACTGGTTTAGTGGTCACAAACTCCTTTAGTTTTTGTTTGTCTGGGAAACTCTTTATCTCTCCCTCTATTTTGAATGATAGCCTTGCTGGATAAGGAATACTTGGCTGCATGTTTTTCTGATTCAGCATGTTGAATATATCCTGCCACTCCTTTCTGGCCTCCCAAGTTTCTGTGGATAGGTCTGCTGTGAACCCGATCTTTCTTCCCTTATACATTAAGGACTTTCCCTTGCTGCTTTCATAACTCTTTCATTGTCTGTATTTTGTGAATTTGTCTATGATATGCCTGATGACAGTTGGTTTGTGTTGACCATCTAATCTAATCTAATCTAATCTAATCTAATGGAAGTACTCCATGCTTCTTGGATTTTGATTTTTGTGTCATTCCCCAGATTAGGAAGTTTTCTGCTATAATTTGCTCACATAAACCTTCTGCCTCTTTTCTTCTCTCATCATCTTCTGGGATTCCTATGTTTTGGATGTTATTCCTTTTTAATAAGTCACTGAGTCCTCTAAGTCTTGTATCGTGCTCTTTTGCCTTTGGTTCCCTCTTTTTTTCTGCTTCATTATTCTATAATCTTATTTTCTATTGTTTTATTTTATTTTATTTTCTATATCGCTGATGCACTGCTCTGCTTCATCTATCCTTGCCGTCATGGCATCTATTCTAGATTGCATCTGTAGATTGCATTTTTAATTTCATTCTGACTAGATTTTACTTCTTTTATCTCTGCAGAAAGGGACTCTATGCTTTTTTTCCAACCCCAGCTAGTATTATTGTCGTGGTTCTAAATTCTAGTTCAGACATCCTGCTTATATATGTGTTAATTAAGCTTCTGGCTGTCATTTCTTCCCATTCTTTCTTTTGGGTGAATTCCTTTGTTTTGTCATTTTGGAGGAAGAAAAAATTAATAAAATAAGAAATTAAAATTAAAAAAATTAAAACAAAACAAAAAATCAAATAAGTGAAGCTAGATTCTAGGTGTGTTTTGGTCTTCTTGTTGAAAGAAACTTGATAGAATAGAGTAAAAAGGAAAAGAAAAGAAAAAAATAAAAAGGTAAGAAAAAAATTAACAATTAAAAAAATTATATAATAAAATAAATTACAATGAAATAAACAAATTGAAATAGAATAATATATTTTTAAAAAGAAAAAATAAAGTTAAACAATAAAAGAAAAATAAAATTTTCTCTTTCTGTATCCAAGAAAGAAAAAGAAAAGAAAGAAAAAAGAAAACAATTTAAGCAAAAACAGAAGGAAAGAAAACAAATAAATGAACCAGCAAACAGAATGAAACCCACGTGAGGTTATATCCAATTTCCTCTAGAACTAAAACTATGAAGCCTTCTATAGACCGTACACTAAGCAGGTAGAATGACTTGTGCTGGTCTCCTAGGGGGTGTGCTTGGAGGGCATAGTTGGGCTGGGTTTGGTGTAATGGCTCTGCTCTCCTCTAGGTGGTGCTTCTTAGTTTAGTGGGATGGATCAGTGTGGAGTGCATGCACAGGTGCAGGCGAGGTGGAAATGGCTTCACCCAGCTTCCTAGTGTCTGGAACAGGAATTTCACACTTTCCCTTACTCATGATCAAGCACCCCTACTCTGTCTCAAGCCTCCATCCACTCCCTGCCTCTACCACATCCAAGCTGTCCACCTGCCAGATGACACCTCCCTCCAGAGTTTTATCTCAGATGGGTTTGTGTTTTCAAACCTCACACTTCAGAGACCCCCACGGCTTGGATCCACACCAACTCTCTGGGGGAGGGTCTTGCTGAGCAATGGCTGGGTGCCAGCCTGCCCCAGAAAACATTCATGTAATCATGCAGTGGCAGAGGTTCAGAGATTACAGCAAATCACAACATGCAGTTGGTGCCAGATTTCACTGCACTCTGGCTTCTTTGTTCCAGTCCCAGCATGGTGGCTGCTCTATGGGTTATGCTGAGATCTTTGCCTCTGGGGAGGCTGTATGGCCTCTACCAATGCACTACAGGCAGTGGAACTGCTTCTCCCTTTGTGGCACACAGTCTTCTCAGAACTCACTGCCTGCTTCAGGGCATTCACTCTACTTCCTCACCAGAACACTGCCAGGCATTGAGCTTCAGAACTTTAGACTCTGTGCTCCACTGTTTATAGAATCCTGGTGGTATTGAAACCTCCTTTCTTCCCATCAATGGTTTTGGGGAACATATTTCTTGATCAGTCCCCTGTGAGTGTTTGCATTCTTCCTCTATCTTTCTCTTTAGCTTCATTCAAGGGAGTACTTTTCTTGCATGATCCCAATGTGCTGCACTCTCCCCCTTTCCCTTTCTCTGTCCTCTCTCTGCAAAAACAGCTCCCTACCCTCCGTGGCTTTTCTCTCTCCTAGTTCACCTCTCCGCACCACATACCTGCCAAGTTCTATGGCTCAAGTTCTGCAGACTGTTGTGCTAATCCTCAGATCAATTTCCTAGGTGTTCAAAATGGTTTGGTGCTGATCTAGCTGTATTTTAGAGATGAGACAAGCTCATGGTCTCCGTGCTGCTCCACCATCTTAACTCCTCTCTCTGGAATCAGTTTTTCATCTCCCAGTTTGAGATACTAACATTTGAAGGAAGAATCCATGGAAATAAGAATCCATCTTATTTTCCAGGAGATGCCTGACATTTTCACATATAATTGGTCTATTCAGACTAACATCTGACACCAGCTATTAGGCTATCATTCCCAAAGATTGCTTTGAAAAGGGTCCATGCACTCAATGCACAGCAGTAGTAGAGTCACTCAGTTCCAGGTATCTGGGAACATGTGTCCGGGCACACACCTCAACCACAGATCATGTATATGACAAGATCTAATCTCTATTTCTAAGGCTTTTCTCAAACTCAGTTTACTCCTTCTCATTCTGTCTTGAGAGATCATCAAGTGGAACACATCACATCACCATATCTTTTTAGTAACAGTTACTTCATTGTTTCATTGACCATTCATTGAGAAAAACATCCTCAACCATTTGCTCAGGCAATGCTTATGCATGGATACGCATGTGCACACAGGATTAGTTCCAGCTTATTTGGGTTATATCTCTGTAACAGTCAGGACAATCTCCAAGGAATTTTGCTGTAATAACCTTTCACTTCCCAAATAGACTATTACCATGTTGCTAAGTGTGTGGGGCCTCAGATAGTTTTGTAAGGTTAGCTTAGTGATGTGGTAGGCAGAATCTTAAAATAACCCCTGAGATTTCTCCTCCCTGATGGACATGCCCTAAATTATTTTTTCCCCTGGAGTGTGGTTAGGGTCTGTGAATAAGATGGAATATCGCCTCTATGATTAGGTTACCTCATGTGGCAGAGGTGAAGGGATTTTACAGATATATTTAAGGTTTGTAATCAGTTGAATTAAGTAAACCAAAGAAAGTTTACCCAGGTTGGGTCCGACCTAAAAAGGTAAGTGATTTACAAAAGGACCTAGGTTAGAGACAGAAGTGAGAGAGACTCAAATAAGCTGAGACAATCCCTCATTGGCTTTATAGAAACAAATTGCTAGGATGTGGGAAAGGCCACCTGGCCAAGACCTGAGGGTCCCAGTACTACAACCATAGAGAACTGAACTCTGCCAATAACCAATGAGCTTCGAAGAAGACTCAAGCCTCAGATGAGACTCCAGCCCCAGCTGAAACTTTCATTTCATCCTAGGAAGAACTTAAGTAAAAGATCCATTAATCTGTACCCAGACACCAGACCTACAGAAATTGAGAGTTATTTTAAGACGTTGAACTTGTGATTATTTGTTACTCAGCAATAAAATAACTAATATAGTTAGCCATTCATTTTTCTATCTTGGTAAAAGGCATGGGTAAGAGAAGAGAAACATGTCCTAAGTACTTCAGGCCCAAAGACTTGTCATTTCTCCTCCAAATTTGTACTTGTAATTATAATTTTTGCTTTGTAACTCCAAAGTCAATTATTGAAAGCAGGCTAAAAATAGGTTTATGTAAAGATGTATACTTCCTTTTACTGAATGTGAACATTAGTTATATAATAAAAGTTGCATTCTAAGAAATATGTGGGGAAACTTCAGAGAAGAGCATTTCTCCCAGAATTTCAAACACACGTACACAGACAGTCAGACATGCACATACAACTTGCCTCCCTTCAGGCATTGTTGAGTTCCCAATTGCTTGGATACAGTCTCATGACATATTAGTCTTATGTAGTGTCTGGCTTAGGAAATTCATCTTATTAAATTCATTCTAATACTGTACTAGTAATATATAATCACATTTATTAAGATAACAAAGCCAAACTTCTGATGTATAATCACTTAACGTCAAATTAGGCAAAGTTTGCCAGTTTGGCATTCTAGCTTCTCATAGTCATTCCTCCAACAACAAAATATTATAAAATCACCCCAAAATGTAACGGTACCACTGCAAGCCTTGATGTCCTATTATTACTCTGCCTCACCACAACCATTAAGGACCTGCCTATTGTCCTGAAATTGTGCAGGAAGTGTTGCTAATATATTAGTGCCAACCTGTCTCTGGAGTTCAGTGTATGGAATATCCAATGACAGAAGACAGGGTCGTAGATAGCAAAGCAGGCAAGTTTGTGTTCTAAGATATCTTTGCAATTATACTGAACAGACTCATCTCAATCCATATAAAAATTGCAAGTTTTTAAAATAAATTAACAAATTAGTTCTAAAATTTCTGTAAGAAAAGTATCTACTTAGAGTAGCCAAAATATTGTTGGAACTGTTAAAACAGGATGTAATTTTAAGAATGATGAAATGATGATTTATTTCCCTTTGTCATCATCCTTCTAGGAAACTCCAATATTTCTTCTTGTATTATTATTTAGAATTTTTAGCATAGATGACAACATTGATAAGTAATAAGTAATTACTGGGGTGATAAAATAGCAAGATATTTCAAAAATATGAGAAAATAAGTCAGTGATTCCACTATGTATTTTTAAGGCATTATTTTATTTTATTTTATTTTTAGAGATAGAGAAAGCATGTGTTCATGTGGGGGAGGAGAAGAGGGAAAGGGAAAGAGAATTTTAAGCAGTCGCACTGAGCACAGAGCCTGATGCAGGGCTTCCCATGACCCTGGGATCATGACCTGTGCCAAAATCAAGAGTCAGATGCTCAACTGACTGAGCCACACAGGTGCCCCTGCACTATGTATTTTAAGTTATAAAACATCCAATTGACTACTAACATCATTGCAAGATAAAATGTTTTATTCTATTAAAACAAAAGCAAATTTTCTTTTGTTATTTAGAAGACAATAATAGATGAATAAAAGCCATAAAAATAGATATTTACAAGAAGTTTTAACTTCTCAAAAATAAACTAAAAAATTTTGATTGAGGTCAATGGACCTTGACAGCATGTGAGGGTTAAAGCAGACAGCTACCAATTTACACCAAAAAAAAAAAAGAGAGAGAGAGAGAGAGAGAGGAGAGAGAGAGAGAGGAGAGAGAGAGAGAGAAGGAAGGAAGGAAGGAAGGAAGGAAGGAAGGAAGGAAGGAAGAAACTAATGAACAAATGAATGGATGAAAGGAAGGAGGACAGGCAAGCTTATTATGGGAACGAATTTTAATAATTCAGTACATAAATACTTTATTTTCAGTGATGGCAGAAAGAGAAACCATGAGCTTAGAAATAAATTCTTGAAGCAAGAAATAGGTAGCACAATTAGAACAGTGTGGGACATCAGAAAGATGGGACAAAGAGGGAATCTGGTTGAAATCATGTGTTATTCTTCTTGATACTTAGTGATATGGACTAGACATTCATTTTAGTACCACTTCATATCCTTAATTTGCCAAATATAATTGTAGTATAATGTATTCCTTTCCACTTTTGAGAGTAGGTATAGTCTTTAAAAATACATTATATTAATAATGAGCAGAAATCATCTAGATGTCTACACACATGTTGGTGGACCCTCTCTGAGAGACTTAGAGACTTGTATACTATTTTGTACTCTGAGAAGGCAAACCAGGTGAGCCAAGACTTTGTTACAAAACATAAACATAGGTATATTGCTTTTGGGTATGCTATTTCTGGACACTGAGTTATAAAAGTCTGACTTTTTCAACATTCCATTTAAGTTTTTGACTATTATAGGACAGTTCATGATAGGCACTCCATAAATATTATTCAATGAAAGAAAAGGGTACAATGCTCTCAGGAAATATCACCTACAAATTTTTGTGGAAACATTTCACTTAATCTGTCCATGTGTCAATAATATGTCAAATGAATTGATGAGAGCAATCAGAGTGTGATTTGAGAACTAGAAATTAAGTGGTTTATGCTCTAACATGATTAATTCTGCAAAAGGAAAGATCTACATAATATCTTTATTTTAAGGTCATATTCAACACCCCAAATTTGTTGAAAACCTAATGTGTACCTAAAAGTTAAGTTTGTTTAAAAAAATGAAAAGAATGTCATGCAGCTACTAAAAATGTATTTATGAAATGTATGTGACATTATTGAACATATCTTTCTATTCTTAAATTTTAAAAATATGCTCATGCAAATATATCTAAAATAAATCAATACTTTAATGAAATTCAAATTATATCATTAATTTTTTTATTGAGAAAAATCTCAGAAGTACTTTTCTTATATTCATCTCAGAGGAAAAACTATTAAAAAATAGACTGGTATATTTTCTGGAATTAATGTATTCATATTTGTAAGATATTTTAGAAAAGGCAAATTTAAACTGTAAAATAGGTTTGACTCCTAATGGAAAAAAGATGAAACAGAAATGGCAAAAGACATTCGAGATGAAATATACTGTACTTTGGGGATTATAACTCTTTTTTAATATTAATTATTTTTTGCTTGTTTCAAATAGCATTTGACTTGCTTGGCAAGACATGAAGATAGAAATAAGAAACAATACCATCTTGAAAATGCAAAATTATCAACCAAACTGTGATTAGACATGCAGAGTTAAAAATATATTAATTTCATCTTATATATCTAAATCACTAAGCATGTTCTTCCTACTGCTAAGTCACTAATATGTAGTTATGGAGACAAAAAAACTGTATTATTTTATACAATAATAATGATTTCTCATTGTTATTTAAACTCTTTTGAATATATTCCATGTTCCAAAAATAACTTGTTTGCCTTATAAAAGTCAAGGTTCTTAACTTTAGCCTTCCATTCTACCCTGATAGTCCTTGAACACTGGGCTAAGTAACTAGAGCTTATTGAATAAAACAATCAAAAACAATTTTATTCATGTAAAGATGATCTTATTTCTAAAGTGTATTTTTATATAACTAATTAATTATGTGTTAACATGATTATTTAGTATGGTAAATGGCACATCTCCTACATTATTTTCCCTGTTTAAAAAATTCATTCATTACAGATAGATAGTAAGAATTTTAAGGAACTTTTTGCTACAGATAAAAAAAAAATCAAAGATAATTTTTATTTTTTAAACAAGTGAAAAAGCAAAAAAGATGATGCATTTTGCATAAAATTCCAAAATGACTGTATTATGTTCGTTTATTAAACACTTACTAAATACAGAGTGATGGCTCTTTCCCTTTTTCATTCAAGTAAAATAAACAGTAAATAACTAGAACTTTTAAGATTCAGGAGAAAACTGAAGTTCTGTTTTTAGTACCTTACTTAAGAGAAATATTTGTGGTTTGTTCCTGATTCTAATGTGCATTAAATTTCAACAGAGAGTTTCACGTTATATCCTCATTTTTCTTTACGTAAATTTTATTAAGGAATTTGGTGAGAAATGTGTTGTTTTTCTATGCAAAGAAAAACAGATTCAAAGAATCATTGATTGTCTTGAATTTCTCTATATACCATCAAAGATAGTTAATATAGGAAGTTAACCTTTTTAGTCTTTGATAGAATAATCATGAAGTTATAATTCCTTTTATTGGAGGTTTCCAAGAGGTTATTTCAAGGAGATTGCTCTTGTATATGAGATGTAAGTAAATGTTTTCCAAGGTATAGAATGAGAAATGTTAATGACTTCCTTGAAAATGTTGGGGAACAATAGGTCAAAATGAAATTGTGGCAGAATGTGGAAACACATGTTTTGAATTTGTATGAAGATGTTTTTCAGAAACTTGACTGCTTTAATGAATTTTATGTTAATATAAGTATGTCCAAATTAATTATTTCTAGGTTTTTATGGAAACAGTATATAGAAATTGGTCTCATACTAGTATTTTCTTTATTTTTTATTTTATTTAATCATGTTTGTTTTTGATTAATTCAAAAACTTATGCATATCTTATAAGGATACTTCTTGGTATTTATTTTATTTGCATAGTATAAATATATATTTTGAATTTCTTGCTTTAAAAATAGGCATATATTCTCAAACTTTTTCATATTCTGGTGTTTTTAATTCCAATTTTTCCCACCTCCATCCTTACTGCTTACAAAAGGTGAATCTTTACTATTCACAGAGTGAAACACAAACATGCACACACAGAAATAATTTACCTTTCAAAAAATAAACTGAGCTGATTTTTCATTAGCTATACATTCATTTACTCAACAAACAAATGACTTTGAAGACTGGCTATGTGTGGGGCACTGAGGATTTAGTGATGAAACCACTAGGTGCCTGAATTCATGGAGCTAATAATGTGATGGAAACTTACAGGCTGTGATCAGTTGACCAAGATCACTCTCAACTTATTAGGCATTCAGGGAATCATTTATGAATTCCAAATTGTTTATAACCTTATATTTTTACCTAAATTTAGTAAGTCATTCACATATCTTCCACTTAAAAATGCATTTGTTTCCTGTTTATGCATTAAACATGCCATAATTGATCAAACTTTGTAGCTTCCTGCACAGAAAGCTGTAGACTAAAATCTGAAGCACTACAGTAACTGTTTGATATTCCAATTATGCTATTATCAAAATGGATGTTCTTCTCAATCTGTAATTCAGATATCAATCATATATATTATGAACGATATATTGTTAAAATTGACAAACTTTCTGATAGGCACTTCAATATATTAATCATATTTATTTTGGATGGTCATCTCTAATACATGGCTATACTTATATAGGAACTACTTCAGTAGCTTTTATAACTCTGGAGTTTAATTACTGATTCTGTTGTTATTGACTCAGTTATCATTTGAACATCTATTTGTTGGCTATTTGGCATTAAGATTTTATAATACAAAAACAAAATACTTTGGTGGACTGCCATGAGCCATACTTTCTGATATTCACATTCTTCTGCAGTCTTTTTTTGAATAGGGGACTTGCCTGTGACTTGCTTTTACCAGTGAGACTGGTTTAAACCTTAAGAAAGCCTAACAGCTTACACTTTTGCACTTTGGGGGAAGCTAGCTACTATACACAAAGTCTAACTTCCCCGAGATGGCCACACTATGAGAATCCTAATCTAGCCATGTTAAAGGAACACTTCACAGGAAACTGAGGACCCTGGCTAATAACCTCAGCCAGGCTTCTCACCGACAGTAAGGGACAATTCACCAGTCATATTCTATGAATGACAGGACTGCAGCCTCAAAGATAATGATTAGTTCCTGGTGAGTCAGCAAACTTCACAATTTTGGTGATCTTAGAAAAACAAGACTTGATCAAAATCTATAGATACTACAGATGAAACCTCATGGAGGGGGTTGAGTTCCTAATAACAGGATAAAAGAATAAGTGAGGCTTTAAAAGGTCCAATCAGGGGCACCTGGGTGGCTCAGTCAGTTAAATGTCCAATTTCATCTCAGGTCGTGATCTCACAGTTGGAGGGTTCTCCAGCCCCTCATCAGGCTCTGTGCAGACAGCTCAGAACCTGGTGCCCGCGCCAGATTCTGGGTATCTCTCTTTCTCTTCCCCTCCCTCCCTCACATGCTGTCTCTCTCAAAAACAAATAAGCATTAAAAAAATTAAAACAAAATTAAAACAAACAAAAAGTCCAATCATGCATTCAGAATGATATTTCTAGTTGCACATTAATTTTCTGACATCAGGAGCTGCTCAATACAATGTGGTCAAGGGGATTTCTTTGGTTAATTAACATCTCTTACTGTATCTACATAAATAATCCAAAACATGAGGAAATCTTCAATTTCATGTGATCAATAGCAGTCTTCAGAGATTATTTACTATTTAAATGGGTAGATTGTTAAGAACACATATTTAAAACATGTATTTTTAAAAATAGGCAAAAGGGACATTGCATATCCTTTCAAAGCTATTACCTTAGGAAATGAAAGCTCTATGGTATCTATATTCTTGTTAAGAATTATCTCTGCCAGGGTGCAAATGAATATAGTGGAATGAAAAAAAAAATGGGCTCTGGAGTCATTCTGGCTGTAGTTAGGTCTCAAATCTATTGGTATATGTTTAACTTACAGAATATTCTATAAGTTAACATTCACTTAAGAAAGATTTTGCCATTAGCACAACACTCAAAGAAGACTGCAAAATTGAAGAAATCTCCTGTTCCCCTTAATCAGAAATGTTAAATTTTCCTAGGAACACTGCCAGCTCCACCCCACCCCACCTCCACCCCACCCCACCACCTTTCCACTTAGATCTCACAGGCCAGAACTGGATATAGTGCCATCCTTAGCAAAAGCAACAGAGGGGATCCTGCTAATTGGGGTTACATGATTGGGTTATACCAATTTATGACCTATTTCCTTAAGCTGGGCTCAGTGTTACCCTGAGCAAAATTGGAATTTTACTGATAAAGAAGAATGAAAACACTTAGTGGATAGGCAATTAAATGTCTGTAGGGTTCTGTTCCTTTGTCTACCCAAGATACACACACATATATTATTTTACACACACAAGTTTCAGGAAATACATTCCTTTCCATTCACCTCCAAAGTAAACAAAGTCTTATAGAGCTTTTGTTTGACTTCCATCATCTTCAGGGATCCTAGACTCTATCAAGTCCAGAAACGGTTCCATGTATTGATGCACCATAGCCAAAAGGCATCTATCTCCCCAAATATCACCAATACATAATGATGGAGATGCAACCTGATAACTGCAATAAAGTCATCTGTTCAGAATGAAGAGTTTAAGAAACATCAAGGAGTATATATGAAATTATGATTGACAAGAATTATGAAGACTCACTGGTATAACAGTGGATTTGTTTTTTAGTTCTACTTTCTGAGATGATCCCTCCTATTTGTTATCCTTCAGAAATACAACTGAGACGTATCTTTTTTGGGGAACACATAACTTTCACAGTCCATTTCTACTAATGAAAATTCATGGGTCCAAATAATGCTTTATGTGTTCAAGAGTCACAGGAAGTGTCTAGCTAGTTTTGTTTTTGTTTGATTGTTTGGTAGCCATTTGTTCGTTCTGCATTATAGTTCCTTCCAATACTTCATAACCACAGACAATGAGATTTTAGACATAGCTTTTAAGCCTGAGGGTTTGTTTTGTTTCTGCTTGTATTTTCTTATTTTTTTAATTATTTTATATATTCTTCTTTCATTAGTCTTAGGTTAGCTTAATGGACACTGCTTTGAAGTATTTTAAAACAATAACCTTTTGTCAAAAGGCAATGCTCTTAATCTACATTTTGCTTGGCAAAGATTTTTCAATGTTACATACTTATTAACAAAATGCTAAAACTAAGATTTAATCTTTTGCTGCAGCATTTATTACCTTTGTTTTGGTTTGCAACATTTGTATTTTTCATACCCCCAAAGCTGTAAATTTGGAGACCCTCCGTCAATTTAAGATGGCAGGATACAGGCAGAGATGACTATTTTGGGAAACATTATTTCCCAATTATTCCCAATAATTTCCCAATTATTTCAAATTGATTACTTCTAGTCTGAGAGCAAATGTCTCTTAAAGGACTTGTTGAATGTGTTGATGAATCTACCTACACATTCCTATTTTTTTTTTTTCCTATCATAGATTTTAGTACTACAGCCTTTCTCAGCCTATATTCTAAGACCCAAAGTATAGCAGTAACCGATAAAATGCTTCACCAACACATAAAAAGGATACCAGTTTCTAGTTGGGGATGGCTATCTACTCATTAACATTGTTGTATCATCTACATCCAATGAACTCAACATTATAGGTTTTGCAATTTGCACTCATTTCAGGTATGAAAATCGATCTTAACTTCCCTGCCTACAAGTTTTGAAAGGAGGTAATAAAAATCTCCACATAATAGGATGGTTGTGAAGATTAAATGAATTCATCTATGTATATAGCCTTAAGACAGACCGTAACAAATGGATAGATAACCAGCCATTTGTTATTCACTTGTATATTTAGAAATGTAGAGTTTCTACATTTAAATTGTTTAATTTTTAAACAATTAAAATATTGTTTAATGTATGTTAAAAACAAATAGGTTAAATAATTTCTGATAATCAAGTGCTAACTGCACATCTCAAATAAAAAGTGTATGAATCAAGAAATCACTGAAGCAAGAACGTATCTAAATAATCTGTTTTACATATTTTTAAGAAAGTGTAATGTAAAAATGTATTATTCACTAATAAATATTCACAGACTTAAATATATCAACTAGAAGACACATAAATAATTATTTACTAACAACTTTTCTTGCTGGACTCTGAAATGACCTTGCCTTAGCAGGTTAAGCAGGGTATTTTTCTCATTTGGAGACATGGAATTTTGAGCCCTAACAAAGAGATCACATTAAAGTGAGGTCTAATGTCAATATTTATCCACTTAACATATTGAATAGGAATATAGCACCAATTTTCATATTTTTAATATACTGTGAGATATAGTATATTATAGATCAGAGAATATCGTTTTTGACGTCCCAATTAAGAAATACAAATTGAAACATATAACCTCGTTTTTAATCATCTTGGGAACAAAAGACAAAGGAAAGTCATTTCAAAAGGATTACGTAGCAACAAGTTCACATTCCTGGTCCTGACAGCGGACAAACCTAGTTTTTGGAAACCTTGTGAGATCCATTTATTATGAACATCTATCTTAAGTTCTGCTTGAGCTTCTCAAGCATTTCAAAAGTGAGAAATCATCAACAAGGGTCTAAGAAATTAGAAAAAACAGGATCTGATTATCTCAATGTTATCTTGAATAGAAAATTAAGAAGGGCTTGTTGATAAACCTTTTTGACAGCAGCTTATCACTTGAAATTCTGCACCTTTCCTTTAGTGCTTTATTTAAAAATAATCAAATAATTTAGGGCCTAATATTTGGCCAAAATGTCCTTTAAAAAATCATATTGTTTTATACTCAGTGTACACAGGACTTTTAAAGTGTTGTTTGAGGGAAAAAATTATTTTTTCCATTGAACTGTCTGTACTTGAATAAACAGATTTATAGTCAAAATAAACTGGGAAGTATACAGATATTGATTCATTGTTCTTTGGCAAGTTACTATTTTTCCCCCACCTTACCTTTTATCTCAAAATCCTTACCACTTCTCACTACTGATTGGTCCCAGCTACACTGAAGGAAGAAAATCACTAATAACTATACATTGAGTTGTAGTGATACGAGGTGTTATCTGTGTTAAACCTGGCAACAGTAAAATAAAAGAAGGATAGTCAGTCTTATTGGTTTAGCTGTTTATTGAAACCATAATAAATCCATTAGAAATCTTCCCTGTATATAGTAGATAAATTCAAATATCCATAATTCAATAATGAATTGAAATACCAACAAAATAATATGTAAAGATAGTCGCCATTGGTGGATGTGATTGCTTGTAAAAGTGAATACTCATTTTGCAGTATGATATTGTGATAGACCAATAATTTATTCATCCATCATATGAACATCTAATGTGGGAATTTTTGGTACAGCAGTATCTCAATAGGGAGTATGATTTTGGGTAAAGACTATTTTCTAGGGCTTACCACTTCTCATGTTCTGAATAGCCTGATCCCACATTTGGTAAAATTATTTCTTTACAAAATTGAATCAGTTATCAAAAATCTCCCAACAAATAAGAGTCCAGGACCAGATGGCTTCCCTGGGGAATTCTACCAGACATTTAAAGCGACATAATGCCTATCCTTCTCAAGCTATTCCAAAAAATAGAAAGAGAAGGACAACTTCCAGACTCATTCTATGAAGCCAGTATTACTTTGATTCCTAAACCAGACAGGGACCCAGTAAAAACAGAGAACTACAGGCCAATATCCCTGATGAATATGGAAGCAAAAATTTTCAATAAGATACTAGCAAATCAAATTCAACAGCATATAAAAAGAATTATTCACCATGATCAAGTGGGATTCATTCCTGGGATGCAGGGCTGGTTCAACATTCGCAAATCAATCAACGTGATACATCACATTAATACAAGAAAAGATAAGAGCCATATGATCCTGTCAATAGATGCAGAAAATGCATTTGACAAAATTCAGCAACCTTTCTTAATAAAAACCCTGGAGAAAGTCGGGATAGAAGGAACATATTTAAACATCATAAAGCCATTTATGAAAAGCCCACAGCCAACATCATCCTCAATGGGGAAAAACTGAGAGCTTTTTCCCTGAGATCAGGAACACGACAGGTATGCCCACTCTCACCACTGTTGTTTAACATAGTGTTGATAGTTCTAGCATCAGCAATCAGACAACAAAAGGAAATCAAAGGCATCAAAATTGGCAAAGATGAAGTCAAGCTTTCGTTTTTGCAGATGACACGATATTATACATGTAAAATCTGATAGACTCCACCAAAAGTCTGCTAGAACTGATACATGAATTCAGCAAAGTTGCAGGATACAAAATCAATGTACAGAAATCAGTTGCATTCTTATACACTAATATGAAGCAACAGAAAGACAAATAAAGAAACTGATCCCATTCACAATTGCACCAAGAAGCATAAGATACCTAGGGATAAATATAACCAAAGATATACAAGATCTGTATGCTGAAAACTATAGAAACCTTATGAAGGAAATTGAAGAAGATATAAGGAAATGGAAACACATTCCGTGCTCATGGGTTGGAAGAATAAATATTGTCAAAATGTTAATACTACCCAAAGCTATCTACACATTCAATGCAATCCCAATCAAAATTGCACCAGCATTCTTCTCGAAGCTACAACAAGCAATCCTAAAATTCATATGGAACCACAAAAGGCCCCGAATAGCCAAAGTAATTTTGAAGAAGACCAAAGCAGGAGGCATCACAATCCCAGACTTTAGCCTCTACTACAAAGCTGTAATCATCAAGACAGCATGGTATTGTCACAAAAACAGACATATAGACCAATGGAATAGAATAGAAACCCCAGAACTAGGCCCACAAACGTATGGCCAACTCATCTTTGACAAAGCAGGAAAGAACATCCAATGGAAAAAAGACAGTCTCTTTAACAAATGGTGCTGGGAGAACTGGACAGCAACATGCAAAAGGTTGAAACTAGACCACTTTCCTACACCATTCAAAAATAAACTCAAAATGGATAAAGGACCTAATGTGAGACAGGAAACCATCAAAACCCTAGAGGAGAAAGCAGGAAAAGACCTCTCTGAACTCAGCCACAGCAATTTCTTACTTGACACATCCCCAAAGGCAAGGGAATTAAAAGCAAAAATGAATTACTGGGACCTTATGAAGATAAAAAGCTTCTGCACAGCAAAGGAAACAACCAACAAAACTAAAAGGCAACCAACAGAATGGGAAAACATATTTGCAAATGACACATCGGACAAAGGGCTAGTATCCAAAATCTATAAAGAGCTCACCAAACTCCACACCCGAAATACAAATAACCCAGTGAAGAAATGGGCATAAAACATGAATAGACACTTCTCTAAAGAAGACATCCAGATGGCCAACAGGCACATGAAAAGATGCTCAACATCGCTCCTCATCAGGCAAATAGAAATCAAAACCACACTCAGATATCACCTCACGCCAGTCGGAGTGGCCAAAATGAACAAATCAGGAGACTATAGATGCTGGAGAGGATGTGGAGAAACGGGAACCCTCTTGCACTGTTGGTGGGAATGCAAATTGGTGCAGCCACTCTGGAAAACAGTGTGGAGGTTCCTCAGAAAATTAAAAATAGACCTACCTTATGACCCAGCAGTAGCACTGCTAGGAATTTACCCAAGGGATACAGGAGTGCTGATGCATAGGGACACATGTACCCCAATATTTATAGCAGCACTCCCAACAATAGCCAAATTGTGGAAAAAGCCTAAATGTCCATCAACTGATGAATGGATAAAGAAATTGTGGTTTATATACACAATGGAGTGCTATGTGGCAATGAGAAAGAATGAAGTATGCCCCTCTGTAGCAACGTGGATGGAACGGGAGAGTGTGATGCTAAGTGAAATAAGCCATACAGAGAAAGACAGATACCATATGGTTTCACTCTTATGTGGATCCCGCGAAACCTAACAGAAACCCATGGGGGAGGGGAAGGAAAAAAAAAAGAGGTTAGAGTGGGAGAGAGCCAAAGCACAAGAGACTCTTAAAAACTGAGAACAAACTGAGGGTTGATGGGGGGTGGGAGGGAGAGGAGGGTAGGTGATGGGCATTGAAGAAGGCATCTTTTGGGATGAGCACAGGGTGTTGTATGGAAACTAATTTGACAATAAATTTCATATATTAAAAAAAATTATTTCTTTACAGAGGTAAAGAGTGAAATGCTACCTAGATGTAGCCATAGACGTATCTATATGTGGAATTCTTTCCTGGCATAGCAAGGCATTTTAGCATGAAAACAAAAAAAAATGATAAAAACAAATTAATTGTGGTGAATAGGATAGGTGAATTCCTGCTTTTCAGTATACTTAACTATGTATTTAAAATAATAAAAGTTAGATTGGTGTCATAATTGCTACTAAGATAGAGTCACTGTCTCCAAACTATAAGAAATGTGCACATTTCTCATCTCCTGCTATAATAGAGTCTATCTCCATTTTTTGATGGCTGATAAAGGCTTGAAGCTTCCTCTTTCCCTTTTGCTCCAAATCCAGGCAAGCTGACAAGAAAGCTGGAATGCAGCCTCTTCTGTTCCAAAAGGTTCAAACCATGAAATTTCATCCCCCTCCCTCTTTCCGTACAGGAAGGGCCTTCACAATAGTCACATCAGTCTTCTTTCTCTGCTTTCTTTGCCATTTTCAGACCTGCTTTAGGGCTTCCCCTGTGCTGCCCAGAGAGTTTCATTATGTGAGTAATAACTCTCTTCACATTCTCTTGGTGCATACATGGCATTATTAGTTCCAATATCAAAATAAATTTTGCTAAATTTAGCTTACCAACAGTTTCACTAAGATGATGCTAACTAACTAGACCAAAATGGATCTGTGCTACATAGATACTTTAACGTCAAACCTGTATACTAGAATTGATAACAAGGATGTAAAGACACAAACAAAAAAAAATTTTTTTTAAAGACACTATTTCTTTTTAAGTTTTCAAATCTTTATTTTTTTTCTTTGTAGAGCCTATCTTTGTTTTATATATAAAGATGAGTGTTTATTGTAATGAAGTGTTTGGAGACATAATTAAAGAAGGTGTTACTCTGGTTATCAGTTTATGTGCTTCTGTGAAAATGTGACTGAGTCCAGAGAAAAATATTTTTCTATCATAACCTTATAAGACAACAGCTTTGCAAGTGAGAGCTAGATGCACAATTAGAGTCAGAGGGAAAATAACACAATCACTTTTGAATTTCAGAGAGCTAAAATACAAGTTCATTTAACTACTTCAACGTGACAGTTATGAATTCCGTGTTTTGAACACAGTTATAAGTTGGTGTTTTTTAAGAGTAGGATACAGAAAGTTGAGTGTACAGGCCTACCTTGTAAAATCAGTATGTGTTTTTAAAGTTCAGTTTAGATGTTTTGGAAAAGAACATTTCATAGATACATAAATTCTTCAAAGAATGGTGTAGCAAGATTATCCTGTTACTCTAAGTTGATTCAGAACAATAGCTCTAAATATTATGATCACAGAGTAATTATGCCCGCAAATACTAGAATATGGTTTCTTAGATAATCAGAGTCTATTTCATCCAAAGCTTTCTTATTAGAAAACCAAATGAATCTGGGGGAGGAAAGATGGTGGAACAGTATGGAAGTTTTTTGTGTGTCTCACATTCATAAAAAACAGACAAACAAACACTAAACCATACTGCACACCTAGAAAACTGATCTGAGGATTCACACAACAATCTGCACAACCTGAACCACAGAATTCAGCAGGTACGCAGCACGGAGAGGTGAACTTGGGGAGAGAAGCTGCAGAGGACAGGGAGGTGCTTTTCCGGGTGGAGAGAGGATGGAGATGGTGGGGAGAATACGGGAAAAGCACCCCCCCCCCAAAAAAAAGCAGCTGGAGAGAAAGTGGAAAATTGGAAACAGCTGCAGGGACTAAACTAAAAAGGGAGAAAGAGGAAAGGAGAAAGGAGAGGGTTTAAATTCCATTAAGACTGTAAACAAGGGGAGCGCAGAGGCTGCAACTCCACAGCTCCATACCTGGCGGTGCTCCGGTGGGAAGGATGAATCTCCAGTAACAGAGTGGGGTCCGGGAGGTTCTCAGACCACACGGGGAAAAGCAGTTCCACTGCTGGAAGGACATTTGGTAGAGACTGTTGACGCCACCTGGTCCCAGTAGACTGCAGAAAATGGCCACATTCGCTGGTGCTGGGGCAAGGTCGTTAAGGGTGAAGCCTGGTGCCAGATGTGTGTTGTGATTTTCCATAATCCCTGAAATGCTGCTGCTACACTTTCTCACAAACATTTTCTGGGATGGGCTGGCACCTGGCCGCAGTCTCGGGGCACCCGCAGCAGCAGGGTCCAGCAAGCGATCCCGGGTGCAGCCGACATTCAGCCATTGCTCATTCGGCCATTGCTGGGTGAGACCCTCCCGCAGAGAGGCGGAACAGGTCAAAGCCGCAGTCCTTCCAAGTAAGGAGCCGGGGAAAAGAGCCGTATCTGAGACAAAACTTGGGAGAGACGTACTGCCTGGGGCCTGGTCACGGACAGTGAAAAACCGGGGAGTGGACGAAAGCTGAAGACAGAGGATGGGTACATGATTGCTGATCTGAGAGAAAAGTTCCATGCTAGAGACTGGGTACCTGGGTGAGGCCATTTCAACACACCCGCGCATGTGCATACGCACCTAAGAGCGCCACGACAACCCACCTCAGTAGGCTAGCAGCGCCATCTAGTGGAGAATGGAGCCGTTACACTAAGCCCCACCCAACTGGACCAACCTCCCTCTTCAAGGACACAAGTCTCACCGCCTGCTTAGTTTATGGACTATAAAGTGCTTCATGGTCTGACTTCTAGGGGAAAACGAAGTAAATTCAGTCATATTTAAATCTGTTAGCAGGTCCATCTATTCAATTTCTTTTTCTCTTTTTCACTTCTTTTTTTTTTCCTGAATGCAGAAAAAGAAAAATTCATTTTTATTTTCAGTTTTTATTAAAAATATTTTCTTTAATTTTCTTACTATATTTTTTGCTTTTATGTAAATTTCTTCAAATTCTATTTTATTTCCATCATTTTATTTTAGTCTACTACAGTGTATTCACTTTTTCAAATTTTCAAGCATTTTTTTCTTTTTTCTCTTTATCGTTTCTTTTCTTTTTCTTGAATACAGAAAGAAAAAAATTCCTTTTTATTTTTAATTATTATTAAAAATATTTTTCTTTAATTTTTTCTACTATAGTCTTTACTTTTGTGTAAATTTTTTCAAATTCTATTTTACTCCTGTTATCCCAATTTAATCTATATCAGTGTATTCATTTTTTCAAATTCTCAAACCATTTCCTCTCCCCCCCCCGTTTTTTCTCTAATCTGTCAAACCACTTTCAACACCCAGACCAAAATACATCTAGGATCTAGCATCATTTATTATTTGTGTGTGTGTGTGTGTGTAATTTTTTTAATATTTAAAATTTTTTTTAATTTTTATTTTTCTACCTCATTAATTCCTTTTCTCCCTTCAAAATGACAAAACAAAGGAATTCACCCCAAAAGAAAGAGCATGAAGAAACAAGAGCCAGGGATTTAACCAACACAGATACAAGCAAGATGTCTGAACCAAATTTAGAATCACAAAAATAAGAATACGAGCTGGAGTCGAAAATAGATTAGAATCCCTTTCTGCAGAGATAAAAGAAGTAAACAATAGCCAGAATGAAATAAAAAAAATGCTATAACTGAGCTGCAATCACAGATGGATGCAGCGGCAGCAAGGATGGATGAGGCAGAACAGAGAATCAGCGATATACAGGACAAATTTATAGAGAATAATGAAGCAGAAAAAAAGGGAGATTAACACAAAAGAGCACGATGTAAGAATTAGAGAAATCAGTGACTCATGAAAAAGGAACAACATCAGAATCATAGGGGTCCCAGAGAAGGAAGAGAGAGAAATAGGGGTAGAAGGGTTATGTGAACAAATCATAGCAGAAAACTTTCCAAACCTGGGGAAAGACACAGACATCAAAATCCAGGAAGCACAGAGGCATCCCATTAGATTCAACAAAAACCGACCATCAACAAGGCATATATAGTGAAATTCACAAAATACTCAGGCAAAGAGAGCATCATGAAAGCAGCAAGGGAAAAAAAGTCCCTAACCTACACAGGAAGACAGATCAGGTTTGCAGCAGACATATTCACAGAAACTTGGCAGGCCACAAAGGAGTGACAGGATATATTCAATGTGCTGAATCAGAAAAATATGCAGCCAAGAATTCTTTATCCAGCAAAGCTGTCATTCAAAATAGAAGCAGAGATAAAAAGTTTCCCAGACAAACAAAAATTAAAGGAGTTTGTGACCACTAAACCAGCCCTACAAGAAATTTTAAGGGGGAATCTCTGAGGGGAGAAAAGATGGAAAAAAATACATATATACATATATATGTATATATATATATATATATATATATATATATATATCAAAAGCAACAAAGATTAGAAAGGACCAGAGAACACCACCAGAAAGTCCAACTCTACAAGCATTATAATGGCAATAAATTCATATCCTTCAGTACTCACTCTAAACATCAATGGACTCAATGCTCCAATCAAAAGACATAGGGTAACAGAATGGATAAGAAAACAAGATCCATCTATATGCTGTTCACGAGAGACCCACTTAAGACCTAAAGACACCTTCAGATTGAAAATAAGGGGATGGAGAACCATCTATCATGATAATGGTCAACAAAAGAAAGCCAGAGTAGCCATACTTATATCAGACAATCTAGACTTTAAAATAAAGATTGTATCAAGAGATGCAGTAGGGCATTATATCATAATCAAGGAGTTTATCCACCAAGAAGACCTAACAATTGTAAACATTTATGCACCAAATGTGGAACACCCAAATATATAAATCAATTAATCATAAACATAAAGAAACTCATCGATAGTATTACCATAATAGTAGGAGACTTCAAACCCTACTCACAGCAATGGACAGATCATCTACTCAAAAAATCAACAAGGAAACAATGGCTTTGAATGACACACTGGACCAGATGGACTTAACAGATATATTCAGAACATTTCATCCTAAAGCAGCAGAGTATAAATTCTTCTCCAGTGCACATGGAACGTTCTCCACGTTCTCCCACATACTGGGACACAAATCAGCCCTAAGTAAGTACAAAAAGATCGAGATCATAGCATGCGTATTTTCAGACTACAATGCTATGAAACTAGAAATCAGCCACAAGAAAAAAATTGAAAAGGTAACAAATACTTGGAGACTGAAGAACATCCTACTAAAGAATGAATGGGCTAACCAAGAAGTTAAAGACAAAATTTAAAAAGTATATGGAAGTCAGTGAAAAGGTAACATCACAACCCAAAACCTCTGGGACGCAGCAAAGGCGGTCATAAAGGAAAGTATATAGCAATCCAGGCCTTCCTAAAGAAGGAAGAAAGATCTCAGATACACAACCTAACCTTACACCTTAAGGAGCTTGGAAAAGAACAGCAAATCAAACCCAAAACCAGTAGAAGACAGGAAATAATAAAGATTAGAGCAGAAATTAATGCTATCGAAACCAAAAAAACAAAAACAAAAACAAAACCACAGTAGAACAGATCAATGAAACCAGAAGCTGGTTCTTTGAAAGAATTAACAAAATTGACAAACCACTACCCAGTTTGATTAAAAAGAAAAAGGAAAGGACCCAAATCCATAAAATCAAGAATGAAAGAGGAGAGATCACAACCAACACACCAGAAATAAAAACAATAATAAGAGAATATTATGAGCAATTATATGCCAATAAAATGGGCAATCTCGAAGAAACGGAAAAATTCCCAGAAATATTTACACTACCAAAACTGAAACAGGAAGAAATAGAAAATTTGAACAGACCTATAACCAGTATGGAAATCAAACTAGTAGTCAAAAATCTGCCAAAAAACAAGAGTCCAGGGCCAGATGGCTTTCCAGGGGAATTCTATCAAACATTTAAGGAAGAGTTAACACCTATTCTCTTGAAACTGTTCCAAAAAATAGAAATGGGAGGAAAACTTCCAAACTCTTTCTATGAAGCCAGCATTACCAGACAGAGACCCCACTAAAAATGAGAACTATAGACCAAATGCCCTGATGAACATGGATGCAAAAATACTCAACAAGATATTAGCCAACCAGATCCAACAATACATGAAAAAAATTATTCACCACGACCAAGTGGGATTTATATCTGGGATGCAAGGCTGGTTCAATATCTGTAAAACAATTAACGTGATTCATCACATCAAGAAAAGAAAGGACAAGAACCATATGATCTCTCAATAGATGTAGAGAAAGCATCTGACAAAATAGAGCATCCTTTCTTGATAAAAACCCTCAAGTAAGTAGGGATAGAAGGATCATACCTCGAGATCATAAAAGCCATATATTAACGACCCAATGCTAATATCATCCTCAGTGGGGAGAAACTGAGAGCTTCCCCGTAAGGTCAGGAACAAGACAGGGATGTCCACTCTCACCACTGTTTTTCAACATAGTATTGGAAGTCTTAGCCTCTGCAATCAGACAACACAAAGAAATAAAAGGCATCCAAATCGGCCAAGAGGAGGTCAAACTTTCACTCTTCGCAGAAGACATGATGCTCTATATGGAAAACCCAAAAGATTCCACCAAAAAACTGCTAGAACTGATCCATGAATTCAGCAAAGTTGTTGGATATAATATCAACACACAGAAATCGGTTGCATTCCTATACACCAACAATGAAGTGACAAAAAGAGAAATCAAGAAATTGATCCCATTTACAGTTGCACCAAAACCCATAAAATACCTAGGAATAAATCTAACCAAAGAGGTGAAAAACCTATACACTGAAAACTATAGAAAGCTTATGAAAGAAATTGAAGAAGACACAAAAAAATGGAAAAAGATTCCATGCTCCTGGATAGGAAGAACAAATATTGTTAAAATGTCAATACTACCCAAAGCAATCTGCATATTCAATGCAACCCCTATCAAAATAACACCAGCATTCTTCACAGAGCTAGAACAAATGATCCTAAAATTTGTATGGAACCGGAAAAGACCCCAAAGAGTGAAAGCAATCTTGAAAAAGAAAACCAAAGCAGGAGGCATCACAATCCCAGACTTCAAGCTATACTACAAAGCTGTAATCATCAAGACAGTGTGGTACTGACACAAGCACAGACACTCAGATCAATGGAACAGAATAGAGAACCCAGAAATGGACCCACAAACATATGGCCAACTAATCTTTGACAAAGCAGGAAAGAATATCCAATGGAATAAAGACAGCCTCTTTAGCAAGTGGTGCTGGGAAAACTGGACAGCAACATGCAGAAGAATGAACCTGGACCACTTGCTTACACCATACACAAAAATAAACAAAATGGATGAAAGACCTCAATGTAAGACAGGAAGCCATCAAAATCCTTGAGGAGAAAGCAGGTAAAATCCTCTTTGACCTTGGCCACAGCAACTTCTTACTCAACATGTCCCCAGAGGCAGGGAAACAAGAGCAAAAATGAACTACTGGGACCTCATCAAAATAAAAAGCTTCTGCACAGCAAAGGAAACAAATCAGCAAAACTAAAAGGCAACCGTCAGAATGGGAGAAGATATTCACAAATGACATATCAGATAAAGGGCTAGTATACAAAATCTATAAAGAACTTATCAAACTCAACACCCAAAAAATAAATAATCCAGTGAAGAAATGGTCAAAAGACATGAATAGGCACTTCACCAAAGAAGACATCCAGATGGCCAACCAACACATGAAAAAATGCTCCACATCACTCATCATCAGGGAAATACAAATCAAAACCACAATGAGATACCACCTTACACTTGTCAGAATGGCTAACAGTAACAAGTCAGGCAACAACAGATGTTGGCGAGGATGCGGACAAAGAGGATCTGTTTTGCATTGTTGGTGGCAATGCAAGCTGGTGCAGCCACTCTGGAAAACAGTATGGAGGTTCCTGTAAAAACTAAAAATAGAACTACCCTATGACCCAGCAATTGCACTACTAGGCAGTTATCCACGGGATACAGGTGTGCTGTTTTGAAGGGACACATGCACCCCCATGTTTATAGCAACACTATCAACAGTAGCCAAAGTATGGAAAGAGCCCAAATGTCCCTCGATGGATGAATGGATAAAGATGTGGTGTATATATATATATACAATGGAGTATTACTCAGCAATCAAAAAGAATGAAATCTTTCCATTTGCAACTACGTGGATGGAACTGGAAGGTATTATGCTAAATGAAATTAGTCAATCAGAGAAAGACAAAAATCATATGACTTCACTCATATGAGGACTTTAAGAGACAAAACAGATGAACATAAGGGAAGGGAAACAAAAATAATATAAAAACAGGGAGGGGGACAAAACAGAAGAGACTCATAAATATGGAGAACAAATTGAGGGTTACTGGAGGGGTTGTGGGAGGGGGGGATGGGCTAAATGGGTAAGGGGCACTAAGGAATCTACTCCTGAAATCATTGTTACACTATATGCTAATTTAGATGTAAGTTAAAAAAAAATTAAAATAAAGATTTATAGTGAGAAGAAAAAGAAAGCCAAATCTAATTAAGCTATAGGGCATGTACTATGGAGGGAACATCTTTTTATGTGCATATTTCACATATATTTTATATAATATATTTTATATTACATGTAATGTATATATTATATTTTATTAATTATTTTGGTTATTGTATATATGAATATATATGGTCAAGTGGTTGCATACATACAGTAAGGTACAACAATAATACCTTCATGAGCCACTGTAAACTAATAACGATCCTTTCCTGTGATAGTTGAGTCATTTGCACAGAAGTAGCTAAGACATCATAGATTAGCATCTGGGGTCATTACCCAAAGCAGCAAAATTGTTTGAATTTAAATGTTCTATATTTGATATCAGTAAAAATTAAAATGTAGTCTAAAATGTCTGTGTAATGTAATATTTATTTAAATCATCACCAGAGGATTTTAGCCACATGTCCCCATGGTAAATTTTCAGAGATTATTCATTGATGATCTCATTTTTCTGAAATAGGCATCATTCACGAGAACTGATGCTAAATATCAGTGTTCCTTTTATTTTTGTTTTTTTAAAAAAAATTTTTTTAATATATTCTATTCCCAACATGGGGCTTGAACTCATGACCCTGAGATTAAGAGTCTCAAGCTCTATTGAGTAAGTCAGCCAGGAGCGCCATCACAGTGAGTGATTTTTAATCACTCATTGAAAATTAATTTTTAATTTTAAATAATACGTATTTGCTTTCTGTTTCCTTAACTATAAACATTACACAGTATACCTTGATATCTGAAGGGAAGATTTAATGCCCCCATAATTTTTCTCTTCACCCCGTCTTTCACCAGCCACCTCAAAATACTACTTAATATATTATTTTTTAATATTCCTTTTTTGAAAGTTTATTTATTTATTTATTTATTTTAGAGTGGGGGAGGGGGAGAAAGAGAGGGAGAGAGAGAATCCCAGACAGACTCCACACTGTCAATGCAGAACCTGACATGGGGCTCGAACTCAAGAACTGGGAACTCATGACCTGAGCCAAAGTGAGGAGTCAGATGCTTAACTGACTGAGCCACCCAGGAGCCCCTCATCAATACAGTATTAATTTTACATAACTAATATTAATGACATATTAGGTACCTTCTATACTTGTAATCTATACCATTTCAATATTTGATGTTAATAATTAATAATTAATTAAATTTCTATCATTTCAAGACTTGAACACAAATGGCCAGATTGTATAATTGCCTAGGTATTAAATACTAGTCCTAGAAGAATCAAAAGGTATATTTGAATATAGATGAAGAGAAATATTCTACAACCTATGTCACTAAAACTAGAATGTTTCATATAGAAATGGAGAAATGATTAGCAAGATGGAAGAGGGGTTAGTAAATTGCAACACACTTATTTGCTTTGTTATCCTTTTACTTCCTTAGATTATGCAGATTCTAGATATGTCACTTAGTACCTGAAATACATTTTCCCCCTTGTGATTTTTTTTCTTTTCTCACAGCTTACAGATTTCCATCCTAATTTGAACTTTTGTCTTTTAGTCTAGAATTGGGTAATGCCAATTCCTGCTCGGTCAGTCATAACCTTTCTCTAAAGAGAATATATAAAGGGTCTTTAATTTGTTTTCAGATTGGGGAAATAGGCCACTGGACAAGCAAGGAGGACAAAAATACTGTGAGGATGGCCAAAGAATATGGCCATTTTGAAGACAAAATTGTGTGTAATTTCACACTACTTTCTCTGACCTCAGTAACTCATCAGTATGGCCTCTGCCATGAACCACAGTTCACTCTGAAAAATTCTGTGTTTCTCAGCTGTGGGCATCTTAGTTCTAAGGTATTTGTGTGGAATATCAGTATCATTCCAACTGCTTTCAGTCTTTGAGAATTTCATTAAAATAGTTTAGAGAATCTGACCCACCCCCCCCCCCATACACACACTATGGTCATCAGTATTTTTGTGAATATATTTGCATCTCTAATTCTATATTCTTATTTCAATGGCTTTTCAAAGGGAAGATAAATTATGTGTTCTCTTCTCACCATCCTCAAATAGATGTCTTCATTTTTAAGGGAGCTCTCATTCAAACTACACCTTCCCCTTGTAAGTTTTTTAGAAAACCTTAAATAGCAATTTTATGATATTCTATTTACTTATCCCTGGTACTTAAATGTGTTACTTTGGTATTATGATGATCCCACTCTTTTTTTTTTTTTTTTTTTTTGAACAGTGTTAAACTTACAGATAAATCACAAATAGTACAGAGAGTTCCCATACACTTAGCACCGAATTTCTCCTATTTCCAACATCTTACATTATGATATACTTTTTTAAAATTAATGAAGTCAATACTGAAACCTTAGGATTAACTGAAGTCCATATTTTATTTAGTTATTTAGCTTTTATGTAATATTTTCTGTTCCAGGATCTTATGCACAATACCACATTACATTTACCTTCCTGAATCATTCTTAGGCTCCTTTTGGCTGTGACAGTTTACTCAGACTTGCCTTGTTTGGGATGGACTTGACTGTTTTGAAGAGTACTAGTCAGATGTTTTGTTTAATGTTCCTCAGTGAGGATTTCTGTGATGTTTTTCTCATGATTAGACCAGAATTTTTGCTTTCACGGGATCCCAGTTTTAATGTTTATTTATTTTTGAGAGACAGAGAGAGACAGAGCACAAGCAGGGGAGGGACAGAGAGAGACAGAGACACAGAATCTGAAGCAGGCTCCAGGCTCTGAGCTGTCAGCACAAAGCCCCACGAGGGACTCGAACCAACAAGCTGAGAGATGATGACCTGAGCCGAAGTCAGACTCTTAACTGAATGAGCCACCCAGGCACCCCTAGGGATCCCAGTTTTAAAACCACAGACCTATGTCAGTTTCTTTTTTTTTTTTTTACTCTTCATTCTGTGTCTATAGTCTACTTGTATCACTATGAAATTAACTAGTAACTTCTTTCAACTTAAGGCATTTTAAAACGTAACTAATTCTTCAACACTTGTTGAAAAACTTTACTTAAAATTTTAATCCTAAATTATATAAAATTTCTAGCTTTACTAATGCCTTAACAAAATTATATTTTTGTGATTTAATATTTACTCTATGGTGATTTTTTTTACAGCTGAAACTATGTAGATACAGCAAGTGTTCAACAAGCAATTTTTTCCCATCCCTGATCCTACAAAATACTTTATATATTTTTCCCCCTCTAGGAAATGTCCACTCCAGGGCAACTAAAGGTTACTGATGGAGGTTTCTAGCTTTAAGGGGAGCAAAAGGTGCCCTCCATGTTGAGTGCTATCCTGTTCATTCCCATGGAATGTTCTAGTGGTTGCTGACTTACATTCTGCTCTCAAAATAACACTTTTAGAAACTATTTTAAATGCATATTTTTCTCATTATAAAAATGTGCATGCCTGTTTCTGTGAAAACATTTTGGAATATATGGAAAAGTTAGAGAAAATACAAATTATTTTAGCAATCAGATATGTAAACTGAATGCATATTTGAAAATTCACATATATAAAAAACATACTTATACATATGAATATGTATATGTATATATATCAAAATGTATTCAAATGCACACTTGAATATATAATTATTACCATTTTCAATATAATTTTTAATACTTCTTTATAACAGTATTTCATATATTTTCCTTTATTCAATATTATTCAAAAATACGTTTTTACAATAATTGTATAATATACCATTGTAGGGATGAGCTATTTTGTAGGACATTTTTGCATTCTCCATATTTTGAGATTTTAAATAATGCAGTGAATAGTATTCTTTTAGGTAAGTTTCTGGGATAGATTCCCAGAAGTGAGATTAACTTTTCAAAATAAATAAAACTTCTAAGAACTTAAAACTTAAACTAATTGCATTTGACAAAAATTATACAAATTTATTCTATCATCAGAGTTGTCAAATTTTCTTTTTCATTGTTTTTCATCTTCAGTTTCTGATTATTTATAATTCCCCTCAGAATACAGTCATTCCCGAGTGTTTTCATTTTAATGAGAAATAACTCCTTGACCTTAAACACACTTTGGCTATTTTTATTTATTTATTTATTTATTTATTTATTTATTTAAAAAATATTTTCAGTGTTTATTTTTGAGAGAGAGAGACAGAGATCATGACCTGAGCAGAAGCTGGATGCTTAACCAACTGAGCCACCCACGTGCCCCATAAACACACTTTAACTGTTAACTCATTTGTTTACTGTCTCTCTGTCTCTGTCTCTTTCTGTCAGAGTGAGACTAAGATAAAATATCACTTACTCTTTATTATATCTTTCCTTCTATTGTTCTAAAAAAGTCTTATCAGACTTTGATTCTACTTCAAAAAAGGAATAGAAACTTCTTTTAAAGTCAGTAAATACAGATTACCTTTCTGTTCTTATCTTCCTTGACCTCTGAGTGGCATGTAACTAATTGATCATGTCTTCCTTTTTGAAACACTTTATCTTGTTTTGTATGACCACACACAACTCTGGGATGCTTCTAACACATTACCCAATATTTTGTGTCTCCTTTATTTGCCCTCATTCCTTGTTTGACCTCTAAATGTCAATCTCTGAATCTTCCCAACCTGAGCTTGTAGCATTCAGTATACAATTGGCTTATACCAAAAATTTAACATCTCCACCATTCCTTGCTCTCATTCTCTCATCCCAAACATTTAATATTTCACCAGTTCCTGCTGTCTTTGCCTTCACCCAAACCAATGACCTTTTCTCCATCACAATTACTGCCACCCTAAGTAAGGCAGGACCACTGATCACTGATTTTTTACTCTGCTCTGAAAATATACATGTATGGGGCGCCTGGGTGGCTCAGTTGGTTAGGCATCCAACTTCAGCTCAGGTCATGATCACGCTGTTCGTGGATTCGAGCCCTGTGGGGGGCTCTGTGCTGACAACTCAGAGCCTGGAGCCTGCTTCAGATTCTGTGTCTCTCTCTGCCCCTCCTCTGCTCACACTCTGTCTCATTTTCTCTTAAAAATAAATAATAAAACATTATATAAATATATATAACATTTTATTATAACATTTCATTTTCAAATAACACTTTCATTTTCAAAACTCTCCATCACATTTAAGTAAAAGCTAACAGGTCCTGCTTAATTGCTCCCTTTCTGATCTCCTTTTCCATACTGAGCTCCAGCCCTGCTGGCCGTATTTCTGGGGATGCTCAAGTTGACACTTACTTAGATCCTGTGGTATAACTCTAGCTTTGGAAAACAACAGCAACAACTATTTTCTGTGCTTGCAAAAAAAAAAAAAAACAAAAAAAAAAACCACAAAAAATTCTTTCCTCAAGGCTGGTTTCTTGCCATTCACAACCCCAAAAATGTTATCTCTTCAAAGAAGCTTTCACTGAGCACTCAATCCAAAGTAGCTCCTCCCAACTTAGTCGGTCTCTATTATACACTCTATTTAATTTTTGTTCATATAATTCTGATATTTATGAATGCATATTTATTGTTTATTTAGGTACTTGTTTCCTGTATCCTTTCACTAAAGTACCAATTCTACAAAAGCAAGTACTTTATCATGATAAGAGATGCACCTCTAAAATTTCAAGTGGGGCTACATAGCATGTACTCAAATATTTAACGGACAAAGAAATAAGCCATCTCTTCATCTTTTGTGTTTTTTATCAACTTTATATGGAAAATATGTGCCTGGTCTAGTTTGAATTTGTGTTACTAGTGGACTTGAATCATTTCTTATTTTTAAAAATTATGTGTCTGTGTGTGTATGTATATATGTGTATGTTTGTGTTTATGTTAATGTTTGGTTTAGTTTTGTCTTTTTCATTTTCCTTATATATCTGGTGGGTAAGAAGACAGATTAAAAACAAGCAAAGAAACTGTATGAAGACTCCCACTCACCCCACATATCACTAAATACAGCTGTTTTCCCCACTAAATGTTTTTTTATTTCCACTAAATACACTTTCTTTACTGATAAAATGTACATTTTGAAAATGGAATTTTTTTTATATTTATTGAAACCTCATACAGAAATTAGCTTAGATTGCCCTATCTGATGTACAAAAGGGGTATATACTCTGATGATACTAAAATTTCTAATTAGACAATTTGCAGCATAGCCCTGGATGCCTCTCTTCATCATCAAAGTACCAGGATCGTGAGGAAGACAGTTGCTACTCAGTTAACTCAGTCAAAATCAAATTTATGCTTCAGTAGAAAATAAAAGCTAAATGAGGTGGTTTAGATAGAGACAGGAGACTGGTCTTCATTAAGCATCACAAAGAGGGTTGACACCAAGAAAGTAAAATTCTGAGTTTAAGAATTAGACTTTGCTGGGGCGCCTGGGTGGCTCAGTCAGTTGAGCGTCAGACTCCGGCTCAGGTTGTGATCTCGCGGTCTGTGAGCTCGAGCCCCGCGTCGGGCTCTGTGCCTACAGCTCAGAGCCTGGAGCCTGTTTCGGATTCTGTGTCTCCCTCTCTCTCTGCCCCTCCCCCGTTCATGCTCTGTCTCTCTCTGTCTCAAAAAAATAAATAAACGTTAAAAAAAATTAAAAAAAAAAAGAATTAGACTTTGCTGCCAATTTTTGGCTATCTCTGTTTGCTAAACCAAGTGACACTTCCACTGTGTCTGAGTCAAGATGACATTTTGATTGCTCTTAAATCTTCTCTTGGCACTAGAAGAGCCATTGCTCACAGAGCAGCATCAATGCTGACAGCCACTTTACTATTCTCTTTTCATGGATATTGTCCCTGTTTAATATCCATCGCATTAAGAAGATATAACTGCAATGTTTTAATTACTTTATAATGCTAGATTTTAAAATAATAAATCACCAATGATATATTCCTTGTTGCTTCCTAACAAAAGAAAAGCATTCAGTCCAGGGATGCCTGGGTCGTTCAGTTGGTTAAGCTTCCTACTCTTGATTTTAGCTCAGGTCATGATCTCATGGTTGGTGAGATTGAGCTCTGTGTTGGGCTCTGCGCTGATAGCATGGAGCTTGTTGGGGATTCTTTCTCTCCCTGTCCCTCTGCCCCTACCCCCTCCAGCAATTAAATTTTAAAAAAAGAGAAGAAATGCAGTCAGTCCAAATATGTGAGTTCAGAGAAGAAATGTTTATGCTCCAGATTTTTTCAGAGATTAATCAAAAAGTATGGCATTTCAAAAAGTGCAAAAGTGGTTTTATAGTGTTTCCCATGCTAAGGAAACCATACAAAGATGCAGCTAATTTTAAGTACTGAAGCAAAACAGATAAAGTGTAGATCAACAATTATGATACGATATCGAATGCTTTCGTTTTGGGTAGTATAAACTGAAGACATATGCATCCATGAATATATACATACATACATATGTTCACATGTGTGTTTATGTGTTTATGTTTCTTAACCTTGGCTTCATAGAATTTTATGTAAAGAGTGTGTGTATATATATATATATATATATATATATATATTTTAGTTGACTGCAAATAACATTCCTAATATTCTCCAAGTAATTCATGAGCATACCTAAAAGCAAAAAAATCATATTTTTGAAGTTTCTGGCCCACCCAGAAAATTTTTACTCTATTGGTCATTTCTGTAATTTGAAGCTGTTCTGAAGGACATTGAGTTTTTTATGTTGTCATTAATTTTAGAAGAGAATAGAATGATAAGGAAGAAAGTTATCTTTTTGGATAGTTATCAGCATTAATTTAAATTTAATGTGTTCCTAACAATAATAAGAATATAACAACACAGATTCTAGCCACCACATATTGAATGCTCACTATGTCCAGGAATTGCAGCTTGTGCTAGAATCTTAGCAGTTGAGTTTATTTAACTATCCTTATTTCACAAATATGGAAACTCAGAGAAGTTGGGTACTCTTCACAAGTTTACATCTGGTATACTGGTAGAGTACTTCATCTTTCATTTTCATAGGCAATGAATTCTGTAGAATGAATTCTGGCATTAAATCAAGGCCAATTTGCTGTCAGAAATTTTATATTTGGTTCAAAAATATCTTGGTGCTTCTAAATAAGGACAAGACATACATGATGGGTGTTGTTTATGAAGATCTTAAATATTACATAGTTTAATTTTACAGTAGACAGAAAACAATCAGTATGAAGTCTTTAATTCAAGTTCCATTTAATAGTGTTCAGTTCTCAGAGCCATGCTGGATTCCACTGGCAAGGTGAAGAGCCTCATCTCTCTGTTTCCCTGGACAAAACACTACTCTAACCCTATCAGAATATGTAGGAACTGGGAAGTACCTCTCTCTTCTAATAGATGGTGAGCTTGTACCACAGCAGGAAGTTTGTCATATTCATTTCTGTATTACCTCTGAGCACTACAGTGTCAGAGGCATCATCAAAGTTACTAATTAGAAGTTTAACTGATGTATTAATTGACATCAAATGCTGTAAGTTTTATATTTCTCATACATGTTAAATTCATTTGCTTAGGTGGAAATGTTATCCCATAAAAATATTTTGAAAGAATATTCCTACATAAGCATTTTAAAATACTGGTAGAGGGGTGCCTGGGTGGCTAAGTCAGTTAAGCGTCTAACTTTAGCTCAGGTCAGGATCTCATGGTTCAGTTTGTGAGTTCAAGCTCTGCATCAGGCTCTCTACTGTCAGCGCAAAGCCCACTTTGGATCCTCTGTCCCCTTCTCTGTGCCCCTCTCTTTATATCTTTCTCTCAAAAATAAATAAACATTTAAAAAATTTTAAGAAACCAAAAATAAAAATGCCAGTGGAAAAAAAGAGAACAAATCCAATGAAGAAAATCTGGATATTTACAAGCGCATTTATTTTTGCTTAATAAGAAGTTGACATTAAAAGTCTGCCATTTTGAGTGTCCTAAGCTAAATATTAGCATATTTTGCCTATGTGTTAAACATTTTTTAAAATTTAACATTTACAATTGCTGTTTTGTATTTTTATTCCTCAGTTATTAAGGCAAAAATATTAATTAAAGATCATAATAATAACAGAGTATTTACTGAATAACCCCCACATTTTAAATGATTCTAAGTGTAATATTCTAAGTGCTATATATATATATATATATATATATTCTTCAACAAGTCAGTGAGGTAGGTATTTCTCTAATTTTAGAGAATGGAAAAATGACATATAGCTCAGTGCCTCACCCAAAATCATACTGTTAATAAATATCAGAATGAAGAATTGAACCCAAGCAGAACGAATTTATATTTCTTGCTCTTCAGCAAGCTATATTGCCTTTACATAAATAGTAAGTCCCATTTTATTCCAATATTTTTTCTAAAATTTTACTTTTATTATTCTTGATGGGTATATATTTTCATATGTTTTCTTACTCAAAGTCTTCTGTTAATATTTAATTAAATTTCCCTGTGTTAGCTCTTATCAGTGATACATAAGAGTTAATTGCTTTAACTCATGGTATTAAACAGCTAATACATAATAATTTGTTTTCCTTTTCCTAGAGGATTCTAGCCAAGCATTTATTATCTAAGACTTAAAATCTTTTTATGGACCTACTATATAGGAGAGAGTTCATCAGTCTTTACAATTTGGAATGAAATAGATTTTTATTCTCATTCCACTGATTGTAAACAAATATCAGACTTTGAAAATTTCTTAATACAAAACTAATTCTAGGATATTTTTGTTTGTTTCTATCCCTCCTATTTCTTTCCTTCTTCACATCCATGCTGTCACCTAATCAGGGATAATGTATATTGGGTCAGCTCAACTTGAGAAGTTATTCTGACTCAATCCTGAGAGGTCTCTCAAGTATTTGGAGCAATTAACCAGTGTTCTAACAATCCTTATTGCACTTTATTGATTCTATACTCTTCACATTTTCCCTAGAAAAATTGCTTTTTACAATTGGTACTTCACAGGATATAAAAATTTTATATGCTGGTATTTGTAGAACGTTACCCAGAAAAATGTTTACTGATTATAGCATACTGTATTTGTTTGTTTTCAACAGATTTAAAAAACTTAACTGTCTTTCAACTTCAGTATTTGTATCATTGAACTTCAGGAACATTGCAATGAGTAAAGTGAGGAACTGATAAAAAAACAAAGGAGAGAAGTCATTAATATAATGAAAAGCAGTAACATCTTCTTTGATGATAAATATCACAGCTCACTTCCCTCAACTTTTTCTCATATTTTTTGGAATGATTTTTCCATTCCAAACCCTTCATTGGTTTCCATTTTTGTATGTATTACAGTCATATTAAAGTCCAAGTATCTCATTATATATAGCCTACAGAAGTTCAAATTTCAAAAACAGATGCAGAGACAAAGATTCAAATGCAAGTACTTATTTATTAGGTTTATTTATTTTGAAAGAGAGAGAATGCAGGAGGGGCAGAGGGAGAGGTAAAAGAGAGAATCCCAAGCAGACTTGTCACTGGGAGTACAGAGCCCATTGTAGGGTTTGAACTCCCAAACCTTGAGATCATGACCTGAGCTGAAACCAAGAGTTGGTCGCTTAAGTGACTGAGCCACCCAGGTACCCCTGCAAGTAATTTCTTAAGGAAGTACTACACAAAGAAACTGATGAGGGAGTGGAGGAAGCAGAAAAAGGAAAGGGATGAAGTCAAGTGAGGATGCAATTTCAATCAAAAACCCCTGCTACAGCTAATCACACAAGGAGCTCTGGAGCAGAAAATATATACTAGTGTTTGTCCTACCTGAAGGTGAGGGTGCTATGCTTAGGGTGGGGAGGTACTTACAATCAGTATGAATGACACAAGGAATCAGATTGTCCAATTAGATGCATAGTAATCAAAGATCTTACCTGGTTGCAAGATTTACTAATAATTTTAAAGATACATCAAGAGCCTTTGACCAAGTAGGGAGAACTCTGGGCTATCACAGATATCTACAAGGCATGCATCCTCTGGCACAGAATAAGGGATGAAGTCTTTAAGTGAGGTTCCTGGTGTTATCTCACATAGAGAAGAAAACATTTAAATTACAAAACATCTAAGAGGCTGATAATTTATGTGACACTCATCAGGAAGGCATGCCTTATAGACTATAGTTCATTTACTATAAATAACCCTTATCTAAAGACATTCAACAGGGGTTGTCCTTCAAGCCTGGATGGCTCAGTTGGTTAAGCATCTGACTCTTGATTTCAGCTTAGGTCATGATCTCATGGATTGTGAGTTCGAGCCTCATGGTGGGCTCTGTGCTGATGCTTGGGATTCTCTCTCTCTCTCTCTCTCTCTCTCTCTCTCTCTCTCTCTCTCTCCATCTCTGCCCCTCCCCTGCATGTGCTCTCTCTCTTTCTCTCTTAAAATACATAAAATAAATATTAAAAAAATAAATAAATTCATTCAATGTATAAGTCCTTTTCCTCCTTGTAAACATCTTTAGTTTATTTACTTGGAAGGT